>NW_025861637.1:0-57655 GCF_002878395.1 Capsicum annuum
CTTTCATGCATTTGTTTGAAGGGGAAAATTTTTAATTGTAGGAAGAAACTTCCTTCTAATATCCTGCAAAAATAACTTAATTTGGACTTCCTTATAATATCCTGCAAAAATAATTTAATTTGGATGATGATGTTGCAAACCTACAAATATGTAGAAATGTCCCTCTTTACAAACAACAACAACGGACCTAGTATGTTCCCACCAAGTAGGGTATGGGGAGGGTAAGTGTACGCAGTCCATACCACTACCTCAGAGGAGGTGAGATCGAGAGGCCGTTTCCGATCGACCCCCAACTCAAGATAAATCAGTCTAGAAAAGAAATAGTAAAGGAACAAAAAACAATAGGAATCACCACCTCAAAGAAATGTCTCCTCTTTAAGTATTTAAGTTTTTATTTTGTGGTTCACACTTTTCAATGTTGTATTAGAGCAAACACAAGTGACAAGTCTTTGTATGAGCCTCATTGTCACTAATCATTAAAATCTTTCATGTGGTGGATTGTGTTGCATGCGAAAATAAGTAACAAATAAAAGTATCTCTAAGTGTGAAAAGTCAAGTTTCAGGCACTTTTTTCTCTTTTTCTTATAACTAAACTGAAACTTGATGTATTTATATCGGAAGGATATCATATTTTGAATCAATGTTACTTTTCCTTATGGGATACACTTGTATCCCCCTTTTTTAAGGCCAACTTTGTCACTGTTGTGGATGCGTTAAAGGTAATTCTATTAAGTATTTAATTTTATTTTTAGTAGCTTTCTTTATTATTCTAGAGCAGGATTTGTGTTTCATATTTTCTGAAGGATTAAGTTTAGCTATAGTTATTAGTATAGAATTGGATTTATGTTAAATATTTTCATAAGGATTAAACTTTCTATTCTTGTAATAAGACTCCTATTTAAAAGAGTTGCGGAGGAATAAATCAGTAAGTCGTATTTCAACCAAAAAAATGAATTCAAAGTTCTCTTTCTCTTCCATTGAACCTCAGTTTTCCTTTAATGAGCTGGATTTATATAGAAGATAGGCTGATCTAGGAATTTGAACAAAGTCAAGGGAAAGTCGAAGTTACATGATTTTGATTTTCCTGTGACTCGATCCTTCTCTAAAAATTCCTTTCAATTTGGTACTAAAGCTTGACAAAATGGGTGATGAGTTCAATTCTAGTTTTCAGGGGAACGAGTGATTAAACACTATGGACTCGAAACTTGTAGGCTATAATGATGGAACAATGCCTCAACGAAAGAATTGTCCAAGTCATCAAGGACAACTTTCTAGCTTGGATAACCAACAACTCATAGGAATGAGTCGAGCCGTGCCCCTACGACTGGCAGATTAATGGTACTCGAGGAAATACACCGCCTATTTAATTAACCAATTAGAATCATACAACAAATGGTAATTCCCATTAGATAGCCAAGGTATGCAAAGATGAATTTTCCTGCTTATGGTGCCACTGTCAAGCCATTAGTATGGGCACATAGTTGTGAATAATTTTTTGAAAATTAACATACAATGAAAGCGAATTGGTAGGAGTGGTTGGGTTTCACATGTTGGGAGAAGCACAATTATGGTATTATCAGCTTAAACAAGCAAAGGGCCCAATTAGTTGGGATGAGTTCTTAAAACATTGTTTCAACGATTTGAACCTCTTGAAAGTAGAAACCCAGTGAGCGAATTAGTAACACTTCAGCAAACTGGTACAATTGAAATTTATCAGCATTAGTTTCAAGAAAAGTTGGCCAGAGATGATGAGCTTATTCCAGAACACTTGGGAACTTTTATGGCGTGGTTGGATGATTCGATCAAAATGAATGTGCAGTTGCTCAAACTATAACTTATCGACAACCATAATTGTATCAAGGCTTTAGAACAAAGCAACGACAAAAAGTTAGTAATATTTGTGAGGGGGCATAGCAACAGTCTCAAACAAGTCTAGTCAGTACAACAAACTCGGCAAAATCTGCTACTAGTACTAGTTTGGTCGGTTCATTTACCTCGAGGAAAACCCAAACCAGTAACCACATCCTTTTTGTAGTGATTCACTTATGCTGAAATGGCAGTGAAAGATCTAAGGGATTACTCTATAACTGTGACGAACAATATTCAACCATTCACTAGTGCAAATGACTTTTTTGGCTGAAATTGGATGATTCAGTTGACACTTCCTGAAGTTTTGGATGATTACGTTGAATTCGAGCTTGAGGACAAGCTCTTTCTACGTGAGGGGAGTAATGTTGTGGGTGCGTTTATGCGTTGAAGCCAAGTAACTTTAATTATTCAATTATATTTTTAGTAGGTTCTTTATTATTAAGTTGCTCGGACTCGGGTGCGGGTGTCCAATACGAGTGCATATCTAGAGGTCGGATCCTTCATGATCTCAATCTTAAGATTTGGGGATATGGATCTAGGTGCAAGGATTAGGCTAAAAATAATTCATATATCTAAAAATAGAGTTATGAAACCTATACTATGAGATATTATATTGAAAACTTGAGGAGAAAATATTGATCAAGAGGAGAACCCCATCCCAAAAATTCCGTAACTCTCCGAGACACTCCATTCACATGCCTAAACACAATTTAAGTCAAAAATCGACATTTCGAACACGGGAGAGCGAAAAATAAAATGCTTGAAATCTGGAGGGTGTTACAACCAATTTGGCTTTGCAGGCAAAAAGCAAAGGTGTTATGGTTGAAGGGGACTCTAATTCTAAATTCTTTTCGAGGGTAGTAGTCGCAAATAGGTGGAACTTTATAGAATTAGTGGTGTCAATGCGGTGAGTCATGGGGAAGGAGGACGTAAAGGGGACAGTTGTAGATTTCTATGATTTTTTTAAAGAGGAAGTGGAGTGGAGGCCTTTTGTGGGGGTTTAGAGTTCAGTCAAATTAGCGGGGAGGAGGTGTGTGGTTAGAGAGGGCAATCGAGGAGGAAGTGAAAAGAGTGGTGAAGTGTTGTGCAAGTGACGAGCTTCGGGCAGCACAGGTGACGAGCTTCGGGACCAGATGGTTTCTCTTTGGATTTTTTCAACATAGCTGGAATGCGATCAAAATTCATGTGATGGATACTATTGCTTAGTTCCAAGATAGAGGTGAATAAATAGTTTGAACGTCTCCTTCATTGTCATTATCCCTAAACCAAGAGGGAGCTACGAGAATGAAGGATTATAGACCTACTAGTTTAGTGGGAAGCATATACAATATTATTTCTAAGGTGCTTCTTTTTAGACTTAAGAAGGTGCTGCATGAGACTCTTTTGACATCATATAATGGTTTTGTGGAGGGCATACAAATTTTGGATGCAACTTTGGTGGAAAACAGGTGGTGGATTCAAGGAGAAAGCCAGGAGTGTTATTCGTGTTGTGCAAACTTAATCTTGAAAAGGCATACAATCACGTGAACTTGAAATTCCTAGATTCTATTATGCTTCAAATGGAATACGGAAGAAGTGGAGGAAATGGATTTATTTTTGCATGTCTTTGGTGAGATTTCTACGGTGGTGAATGGTAAGCCAGGCCTTTTTTTTTTTGGGAGCTCGAGAGGTCTGAGACAAGGGGATCCTCTTATCACTGTTGTTGTTCATTCTAGTTACAGAAGCTTTGAGTAATTCTCCTCTCGCTAATGAGGATTAGAAGAAAATTGAAACATAGATGTTGGATGAGAAAATTATTGGTTTTTCCAATTACCGTATTATGTTTATTCTAATAAAGCAATCGAAATTTGTTCTAATTTTGTCTTGTGTGCTGTCATGATGTTTTAGTTAATATTTTTTTATTTCCATCTACAATTTATGCATTGCAGTTTGTATCTGGATTCTCTAAGATGGCTGCATTTTGCATCTTCATTGTATTTTTGCTCAAATTGCAACTAGATTAAAGTTAACATTAACAGAAATATAATGAAATTTGAAACGAAAATTAAAACTGCTGGAGAATGTAGAGTTTCATGATATTTTTGTTTGTGCATTAATATGGATAAGTTTGTTGTAAGGTGACCGTTGTTTTAATTGTTTCTTATACCAAGAAATTAACAAGTACTGACATGGGACGTCAGTATTCTTATTCTGTACATTTTGACAACTATCATGTTTTACAATCTCATTGTTAAAAAGGACCTTTTATATGGTTTTAGCTTTTCGAAAGACGGTGTTGGTGAATGTTGGTATCGGGTAAGATAAGGTGAAGTGGGTCAGTGGTGCATCCTATGCCATTTTTAGGCTGTACTCATTGTTGGCTTGTAAAATTTTCATTATGTTTCTCAGTTAAACAAAAAAAAAAGCATTAGGTTGTGTTGGAACCTTCTGTGAAGCCCCTCTTGAGTGCGCACTTATCCTGTGTAAACCCATACCATTTGTCTCCTGTACTGCAAAATCCAGTTAACTATTTATCCATTCATATCCACTCTATTATTGCACCTTTTAAGAAAGTTACTCGTAATTATCTGCCATTCTCTCGTTCCTTCTGCTATTCGTTGTCATTCTCTCATCATTTGGACGTCTCTCAAATTTTCCCTGGCGTCTTTTGTAGGTTAAATCGAAACTTGAAATTCTTGGTTCTTATGCTGATGCTACTGAAGGA
Source organism: Capsicum annuum (assembly GCF_002878395.1). Classification (NCBI taxonomy): domain Eukaryota; kingdom Viridiplantae; phylum Streptophyta; class Magnoliopsida; order Solanales; family Solanaceae; genus Capsicum; species Capsicum annuum. The sequence goes on from NW_025861637.1 coordinate 4,574, forward strand.
CTAACAACACACGGGTGGATAACGAAGATTGAAAACCACAGTTGCTTTGTCCGCTTTTACAATGGAGTACAAGGGTTTGCCCCTAGGTTAGTCCCTTAGAATTCGCCCGTCAAACTATATCCCATATCCCAGTACCTAACACTATATCTATATTTGGTTATATCATGATGTGTGGTAATACAGTGATTTTAAGTTTTTTTTTTTCGCTTTGAATCTGATTATGTTTCTGTAAATGATCGCTCTTTAACTCTATTATGTTATTTTGTCTGTTAATCATGATTACATTTCTGAGAGGCTCAAGTATGTATCACCTATATGTTCCAGACAACTTTGTTCTCTTCTGACTTATGAGTTTGTTTTACCAATCTATGGATGTGGACCTATATAATGGAGAGTTGAACATTTTGGTGTAGACTAGCTATGAGAGGATCTTTTTCAGAATGGAACTCTGTTATTATCTGTATGAGATTACAGGATTGCTTTTATCCCCAAAAAACTGTTAAGAGTATCAGGACGAGTGTACGATAGAAGTTGCCTGAAATGTTGCAAATTGCCTTTGTGTCAACGCTGCTTGCATGTTTGATAATTTCTTTCAAATATGTGCCCTAAGATATGTTTATGTTATTGGGGATGTCAACTTTCTAATTGATAGGGAACTTTAATTAATTTTCTTCTTCTTTGGAAATGAAGAAAGACTAAATATAAACAATATGAATTGGATGATCAATTTTTTTTAATTATCAGGGTAAAGGCTACATGTGATTTGAGATTTGTCGGTATATTTCACTCTATGTATTATATAAACGCAAAAATATCAAGGTTATGATACTTTCTCTACCTTACTTGTATGCCAATTGATGTCTCTGTGATATTTGTGACATCTTATTGGCACTGACGCGTCCATTTGTGTATCCAGATCTGAACGTGGACTTGATCCCGGGTGTGAAATAAGTTCCATGTATCACGTTGAACAAGTAGTCAAATGTAGAGTTACGAGTTCTAATCCAGCTTCACGCCGTATTAACCTCAGTTTCACAATGACACCCTCAAGGTTTGTTTCTTTTTTGTCTAGGATGTTATATTGGTTGCTTTAACTGTGATGTTCCTATTGTTATTGGTTCCATATGTAAATTTTGTGTCTCATGAATAAATAGATATCTTGAAATTATTATCTTTGGCAGCTCTTTTGCTTTCTTTGTGGTGGTTCAGTAGAGTAGAGTTGGTGTCTGTTGAATCATTGAAATCCTTCGACTGGAATATTTACTGTGACTTTCAAGCTTTTCTTCAAGAAGAACCGCTTTATTGTCATGTTGATCTATAATATGTATCCTTGCCCTTCCTTCACCGCTGTGTGATACGAGACAAAATACGGAAAGGCAAAATACACAAAAACAAAGGAAAACGATAGAGGCAAAACAAGGAAAGTAAAGGATGGATAGAATACCGCAACAACAACAACAACAACAACAGCATACCCAGTATATTCCCACCAAGTGGGGTTTGGGGAGGATAAGTGTACGCAGTCCATACCACTACCTCAGATGTGAGATAGAGATAAAGAGATTGATGTCGATAGACCCCCGGCTCAAAATAAAACAATCTAGACAAGGAATATTAAAAGAACAAGATACAATAGAAATTAACATATCCAATAATACCATAAACAAGATACTCCAAGTAACAGAACAAAAGATACAACATCCTAAACTTAGACTTTCTACCTAATCCGCCTCCTCCGCAACTTCCTATCCAGGGTTATGTCCTTGGTAAGCTGGAGCTGCTCCATGTCATGTCTAATCACCTCTCTCCAACAGTTCTTCGGTCTACCTCTACCTCTCTTGAAATCATCCCTAGCCAACCTCTTACACCGCCGCAGTGGGGGTATCCATGCTCCTCCTCATCACATGACCGAACCATTTCAAAATCGCTTCCTTCATTTTGGTTTCCACCGAAGCCACTCCCACCATATCTCGAATAACCTTATTTCTAATCCTATCTTTCCTAGTACACCCACACATTCACCGAAACATTCTTATCTCCGCCACCTTTATCTTCTGAAGGTGGGCCTTCTTAACATGCCAACACTCTGCCCCATACAACAAAGTTGGTCTAACCATTATGCTGTAGAACTTGCCTTTAAGTTTGGGAAGTACCTTTTTGTCATATAAGATTTCGGAGGCGAGCCTCCATTTCATCTACCCTACCCCAATCCGATGAGTGAAATCTTCGTCAATCTCTCCATTCTCCTGAATCATAAACCCCAGATACTTGAAATTATCTCTCTTACTGATAGGATGAGTGTCAAGCTTAACAACCACATCGAACTCATGAGACACCTTGCTGAACTTACACTCCAAATATTCCGTGTAGGACCTACTCAACCTAAACCCTTTAGACTCAAAGGTTTTGCCTCCAAACCTCTAATTTAGCATTAACTCCACTACGTGCCACAAAGATAGAACAATCAATAAAATTAATGGGTATATTAAACCCCAAAACCCCAAAACCGCAACGATAAATCCTACAAGCACCAATTCTCTTACGAAGACCCCGAGTGAAATTAATTACTCGCAGCCAATGTTTCTTAACAAATCAATAAGCTCCCAACAAGCTTAAAAACACTCGCAAGTGTATCTCTGATCGTCATTCATCAACTATCGTAAAAATAAAGGAAAACCTAACTATTTATAGCCATGGGTTATTTATTACAAATGGGCCAAAAAGTGACCCTAAATACCAAATGGGCGCCAAAGTGACCCTAAATGCCAAATGGCCATATGTTGGCGCATATGCTCTTCCTTTGTTTCGTTGGACCACGTAGACTCCACGTTATCTTCCAAACATGATGTTGCTCAATATTCCCTTTGATGATATCATCAAAGATAGCCCTTTCGCGCTCCAAGGTATCATCCACACTTGATATTGTTCTAGTTGGAGCTCTAAAAGGGTACTCCAAACACGTCTTGGCATCCTTGAGGTGGTCATGGCTTGGACTCCCTTGTGTTGGCCTCGAATTATATGCTCAAAAGCATTGACGCCAATTTGACTCATACCATCCTTTCTTTCTTGAAAAGGATTCGATCTCGAATAAAGGGTATTGCAAACACGTCTTGGCATCCTTGAGGTGGTCATGGCTTGGACTCCCTTGTGTCGGCCTCGAATTATATGCTCAAAAGCGTTGACGCCAATTTGACTCGTATCATCCTCTCCTTCTTGAAAAGGATTCGACCTTAAATCCAAATCTTTCATCGACTTGCCATCACACTTTTCAAGTTTGGAATCCTTTGGTAAGAACTCCGTGTGGCCTTCAAGCATATGTTCACGAGGCACTCTCCCTGCATTCTCCTTTGGAAGTATTGGTTCATGATCCTGCACAAGAGGAGGAGTAATGCTAGGTAAAATGCTAGTATCACGGTTAATGGGCCTAATGTGGGAAGAATCGTTGCGTAATTGGATTTGGAATGGTTGAACAATGTTTTGTAGAGCTTGGTTTGCATTTGTTTGGGTTGAGGGAACATGTTCTTGAGTTATTGGAGAAAAATTTTGGTGGATGATCTCCGGGGTAGTGATAGTGGAAGTGTTTTGGGGAGTAAGACACCTAAAATTTACCATCTTCCCTTTCATGTGTGATCAATCCCTAATCAATCCATTCACATCTTGTCGCACCCCTTGATGGCTTTGACTAAGGTATCAAAGGTTGCTCCACCCATGGTTCTTAGTATATGGGAGAAAGGGGATGAAGCAAATATGGACGACTCAATTAAAAGTAAAAGGACTTGAGACAAGAAATTAACTAAGAAACAAATGATAAAAGCACACAAAGAAGAGAACAAGAAAGAAAAACGGATTCAAGAACTAATCACGACTAAGTAGAGGGGTTACTAGTTGTTAATTAAGAAAAAAGATGATGAAGAATCAAAAAGAGAAACTAAGAATCTGAAAATGAGCTTACAAAACTTTTTCCAACTCGACCAATTTGTTGGTGATCCGTCAACCTTGTGGAGATAAGTCAAGGAACCCGTCACAATATTTCTGGTAAAGTGGTGCAATTCTGCCTCAGGGTGATGGTTTGAGTGACTGACCGTCAGCCCCTTGGTGGTCCGCCGCTTGGGCCGTCGCCCCCTTTCCAAAATAGGTTGTTGAACTGGTTCTTGGCGACGGATGACTTGGCTGGCCGTTGCAAGCTTGACTGAGCGTCAGGCTGTCCGTCAGCTCTAACCAGTAAGTCATCCACAACCCTCAACTCGCGACTGATTTTTCGATGGTTCGTCACTAGCTTGGTGAGCCGTCAAGGGAAGTCGTCAAGTGTTTTGGCCCAAATTGCTGTGTCGTTGAGGCTAGTTGCACAGTTATTCAACAGTTTGTGGTTCTTCAATGTATCCTTCAAGCTCTAGAAGCCTTGAAATTTCTTGTGGTCCCCCCTTGTACTCTATTTTTGCCCTTTCCTCTTTTGCAATATTCCCTTTTTGTGCTAACCTTATCCTTTCTCCTTTTGAAATTTTGGAATATTCCTTGGCATAAACAAGTACACAACTTTTTCTTTCACTCCTTTGGTTCAAACACACCCTTTTTGAATGCTCTTCTTCAACAAGATAGGAAGCACATGAAGAACATTCAGAAAATTGACCCTTGAGCAAACAAACTCGGAATTTGACGAATTCGAAACCCAAGCTCACTTCAAACTCCCTAGCACAATCCAAGCAATTTTAAGCTCAAAAATTCAACCACAAAAATCATATTTGAGAACCCACATCAAATTTCTTCAAACTCAAACTTCAACAATGGTGGAACACTTAAATCTTGTCGGAATAAGCTCAAATTTCAGATTTCGGCTCTAATAGTACTAGGGAACAAGATTCTAGTACTAGAAACACAAGAAGACTCAAAAATCAAAACACTCAAAGATTCAAAAATGACCAAAACGTTTATTTTTACACTTCTTTTTAATTTTCTAGATAACAAACCCAAGACTAGAATCGTGGGAATGATCCTAAGCTCGGCTCGGCTCTGATACTAAATGATATGAGACAGAATACGGAAAGGCAAAATAACACAAAAACAAAGGAAAAATGATAGAGACAATACAGGAAAGTAAAGGATAGATAGAATAACACAGATAGAAAAATCAATGAAACTAATGGGTATATTAAACCCAAAAACCCCAACGATAAATCCTTCAAGCACCAATTCTCTTATGAAGACCTCGAGTAAAATTAATCGCTCACAACCGTGTTTCTCAATAAAGCAATAAGCTCCCAACAAGCTTAAAAACTCTTGCAAGTGTATCTGTCATCATTATTCATCAGCTATCCTAAAAATGAAGGAAGACCTAACTATTTATAGCCATGAGCTATTTATTACAAATGGGCCCAAAAGTGACCCTAAATACCAAGTGGGCCTAAAAGTGACCCTAAATGCCAAATGGCCATATGTTGTCACATATGCTCTTCCTTTGCTTCGTTGGACCTCGTAGATTCCATGCTATCTTCCAAACACGACGTTGCTCAATACTCCCTTTGATGATATCATCAGCGATAGCTCCTCCCGCGCTCCAAACTATCATCCACGCATGACATTGTTCTAGTTGGAGCTCTAAAAGGGTACTCCAAACACGTCTTGGCATCCATGAGGTGGTCATGGCTTGGGCTCCCTAGTGTTGGCCTCGAATTACATGCTCAAAAGCGTTGACGTCAATTTGACTCGTATCACTGGTTTTTTTTTTTTTTCTTTTTTAGGTTGCATTTCTGGATTTCATTTTTTTTTACATAAATGATTCCTCCAATTATTTGAGTGTTAATGCTAGGGTATTCAGCAATGAACTCGTTAAACCAGGAAATGTTGTTTCTGGAGTGGTTGAACGAGTAACTCCGGATGCAATTGTGCTAGATGTTACTGTTCAGGGTCATTTTAAGGGCACAATCTCACCCCAACATTTGTCTTATCACAGTGGTGAATATCATCCGTTGAATCCTTTGTTTCTCTGCAATTGCTTTTACTGTTTTAAGCCGCTTGCAGGCCATGCTGAGTTGATGAAGTCTGCCTTGAGACCTGGGTATGAATTTGATCCGCTTTTGGTTCTTGGTACTTTCTCTATCCTACATCCAGCTGTATCAAGATATCTCTTCAGTTAATATTTGGTCATTTCTGACCAATTTTTTTTCATAGCTCACTTTTTAGTTGTCCAGTAATTTTGTATTTTATTTGTTGGATAGACATAGCTAATAGTTTTACTGAGAAGAAGCCAAAGTGGTTGTATGCCTATTCAATAATAGCAAAAAGGTGGTTTCTTGTTAATCTAGATTAGCGTGTCATTGAGAGCAAAACTTATCATTGATGTAGTATGAAAACTTAAAAGCAGAAGAGAGGAGGAATCTGCAAGGGGTAATCCTATGGAGGAAAATCTGGAAAAGCATAGTACCATTCAAATTAAAATGTTTCACTTGTCTGGTGACTAGGAGATCTTGCTTAACACATGAAGTGCTCCAGAAAAGGAGACTACCTGTAGTCTCCAGATGCTGCCTGTGCAGTGAAACAAGGGAAACAAACGGCCATCTGTTCCTCCACTGTAGATTCATGGCTCAAATTTGGGCAATCTTTTTTTAGTCTTACATAGGTTAATTGGACCATGCTAGAACATAACCCAGATTTACTGAGTTGTTGGGTGAGAAAAGGTTTTCTTTTTTTTATTTTGGGAGGGGGGGGGGCTTTTATTTTGTTCTGGAAATGAAATGAGAATGTTTTGAAGATAGGTCCAATTCAATTCAGGAAGTGAAGGAGAATTGTGAAGGAGAGCCTTGGAGTAACTTGTAAAGTTGTTGTCCTGTGACCAGAAGGTCACGGGTTTAAGCCTTGGAAACAGCCTTTGGCAGAAATGCAAGGTAAGGCTGCGTACGATACACCCTTATGGTGGGGCCCTTCCATGCACACCGCGGATAGCGGTAGCTTTAATGCACCGAGCTGCCCTTTTTTAAGTGAAAGAGAATTGTATTTTATCTCTTTATTTTTGGTGTAAAGAACATTGTATGGAAGAAGTAGATCAAGTGGTAGAATTTCTAGGAGCTTTGTAACTAGCTATCTCTCTCATATCCTCCTTAATGCTGAGGAATACAACAGTACAAGTTTGAAGAGGGGGAAAGAGACTTCTAGATTTTCTAGTCGCATTCTGCAAAGTCAAGTACTGAGTACTGATTCAGCAATACTGATTTAGTCAGTACGCTGTAGATGTTGGAGTTGGAGATGCCCATTATAATACCTTTATATTAATGCTGCGGTCAACTTTGTATCCTCTACTTGTTATGTGATTCTTCTGTAATTTAACCAACTATTGTCCATAGATTGACCTGTGGTATTTCTATGTTCTTTAGTTTCTGAGGCTGCATGAGAGAGAATGTTTTAACATGACACTGCACTGACTAGATATTTGTTTGGGTCTTTGATGTTTGTAGACATAGACGGCAGCAATTTTATACCCTCAGCAAAACATTCTCTTGTGACCTCAGCTCAGCAACTTCCGCTGGATATTAACCAAGTCCGTCTTAACTCGGTGCTGCATGTAAGAAATGTACTTCATAGTTTTTGAGTTTCTTTCATCTCTCCTTTCTAGGTAAGCTAGGCAACTGTTTATAATCCAATGGCAAGGAACTGAGGCACATTTTTTATCTTTGTTTTTCTCCTTTTCTTGTGGGGTAGGCATGGTTCTTACAAACTAGTGATTGTTCATAACCGGAGAGATCACAACAACTAAAGTTTTTCTTTTGAAATGCTCAAAGCATTAGTAGTTGAAGTTGGTTTATTGACCATGATATTTCTTTCTGGTAATTCCACTTCTCCGCTATCTACAGCATATATAGTTTTATCCAGGGGTATGTTTGTAATATAATTGAAAGTGGTATCTTCATTCGCTACCTTGGGCGCTTGACTGGGTTTTCTCCAAGAAACAGGGTATATATACTTCTTGCAGTAAATCTATTACCTTCATGATCGTCTCTTTTGTTTGTATGAAGTGCACAATATGATCAATAGAAAATGTTGAGTCATCGCCATTTTGTTTTTCATGAAGGCTACTTATGATAGAAGATCTAGTCTTTCTGAAGTTTACCAGATTGGACAGTCTGTACGCACTAACGTTGTTGATGTAGGTCAACAGTTCGGTATACTGAAGCTTTAGTATGTTATGCTTTTGATATTCCCAGTGAAATTTTGGTTCGTCCCTTCCCTTTCTCATCCAGGTCAACAGTGAAACAAGTCGAATTACAGTTTCTTTGAAGCAGTCTTTTTGCTCTTCAACGGATGCATCCTTTATTCAAGAATACTTCCTTGTGGAGAAGGTAATTACTGACCGTGAATTCTATGTTGCAGAAAAGCCCTGTTGATCTTTTGACTGGCAAAATATTCCTGTTTGCTTGTCATACGGAGTGTTTTCTCTGTCTGTTGCATCTTTAGCCAACCTGGAAGGTGCCATCTGCAATTGGTAGGGAAGAAAACTATCAGAACATAGAACAAACCTTTTGGAAATCTGTTAAGACTTCTGGTATGGGCCTTGTGTAGACAGATTTTCTGCCTTTATTAAGGGAGGGACTTTCTATCTAATAGTGCGCTTGGAACTTCCTAAATTCGCTGTAAATCCTTTTTAATTGGGTTAAATTAAATTCACTTTAACTCTTATGCCCATAGGGTGTGTTATGTTACATATTGTTCAACTTTGCCCCAAATTTAGCCAGACTTTTCCCATTTGATTTATCTTCACTTACTTGTTCTTGGTTGTGTTCTTTTGGACTGGAAGTAAACTTATCATATGTTCTTATGAGTTGCCTGTTTTGACTACAAACTTTTGGAAGTACCGTAGATCTCCTCATCTCCATATTTGTTGCTTTTGACTTGAATGATCAAAGTCTTTTACAGTTTCTGCTCATCTGTTTTATCATTTAATTAACCTTTTCGACTTTCAAGAGCGTGAATACCTGCCTTGGGTCCATAACAGGTGGGCTTGTATGTTTGTTTTATTTTCTGCTTACAGAGGAGAATGTGGTAGCCTGAAACAAGATTCAAAATTATCTTGTGTGCTAAGGTTTTGCATTGGAGTCTCTAGTGTCTTCATTGTTCAATAAAATGCAATAATAACATACCCAGTGTTAGTGTAGTCCCACAAAGTGGGGTCTGGGGAGGTTAGAGGGTACACAAACCCTTACCCCTACCCTAGAGATAGAGAGGCTGTTTTGGATAGACCCTCGGCTCAAGAAAATCAGTCCAGGAAAAGAAATAATGGAAGTACAAGAAACAACGTATAGTAACAGAATAGTAATACAACAAAGCAGTATGATAAGCCAAGTACAAGAAACAACAGATAGTAACAAAAATCGAAGGACAAGAAACTACAAGAGTAATACTACAATTACTAGTATGGACGAACATCAAGACAATGCACTCCCACATACTAAATTTCTACCCTAATCCGTGTCCTCCACAACCTCCTAGCTAAGGTCATATCCTCGATAAGCCGAAACTGTGTCATGTCCTATGTAATCACCTCTCCCCAGTACTTCTTGGGTCTACTTAGACCTTTCCTCCTAGTTAATCACCTCTCCCCCGTACTTGGGTCTACTTCTACCTTTCCTGGAACCATCCATAACCAACCTCTCACACCTCTGCACTGGGATATCCGAGCATCTCCTCATCACATGCCCGAGCCATCTCAACCTCGCTTCCCGCATCCCAAACGTAGGTCTATGTAAGTAAAAATGTTTTTTTCTTTTCATTAATTGTGTATCCCAAAAACTCACTTAATAATAAGTAACCGATGCTCATAAATATGACATGTTTATTGGACTGTGTCCTCTATCAGATCTTGTTATATAGAAGGTGATGTAGGGAATACTCTTTTCTCTTAGAATCTGTGTCAGTTTGAATGGATCTTTGTTCATCTTTCTCTGCTATCAGATTTCCAAGCTGCAGTCAGTGGACTCTGGAGGTTCCGACTTAAGATGGGTGGAACAGTTTAATCTGGGTTGCACTGTGAAGGGAAAAGTTCATGAAATAAAGGAATTCGGTGTTGTAGTAGGCTTTCAGAAATGTAATGACGTTTTTGGTTTTATTTCCCACTATCAGTATAAATCCCTTTGAAACATTGAATATACAGTTATTGTTTGTTTCCTTGAGAACTAATAAAGTAAATGATACCTTTGCAGTAAGTGGAATCCCTGTGGAGACTGGCTCAAGTATTCGCACAGCAGTACTGGATGTTTCCAAGATAGAACGCCTGGTGGATCTGTCTTTGAAGCCTGTTTTTGTGGATAAATCAAAGAAAGAGACCACTAACAGTCAAACCCAGAAGGTCATTCTTGAATTTGCTATTTCATTTGTTATACTGTACTGTTCATTCTCTCGGTTTTATTCGTCTCGTTGAAGACCTTTTTTATAACTGGGAGATCCCCGAGGGACAGTGTGCACAGTTAGAAATTCGGTGGATAATGGACTGTACCTCTATCCTTTTCTACTTAGATACCAGGCTTTTGTTTACGGCAGGGTTTGAGCCTGTGCGGGTGGGCAGCCCACATATCACAAGGTGGGGACTTTTTTTTGTACTAATTCTTCTGTGAAAAACTACTAAATTTTTGTATAAATCTTGTAGTTTCTTTCTTGTTTTATCTTGTATCTATTCTGGTTGCACTGCTCTAATTTTTTTTTCTGGTGTATTTGATTACCTTACCTTCTTAAACAGAAACGCAAAAGGGAAATGCTAGGAGAATTGGAAGTAAATCAAACTGTAAATGTTGTTGTGGAGATTGTTAAAGAAAATTACTTGGCAAGTCTTTCATTTTTTCCCCGTGTTTTTATGTTGTATTTTGCCTACTTCGATTCATGTTGTAGGCGTGCTTAACATTTTCTGTTAACCAGGTTGTTTCAGTACCATCATATAATTACACACTTGGATATGCATCACGAGCTGATTACAATACTCCAAATTTTCCACCTAAATCATTTACCAATGGAGAAAGGTAATAAGACCTGATAATGCTAGGTTATAAAAAAATAAAACCTGATAATTCTTATTCTATTAGTCTTTTTTGTGTTTTCATTGTCATTCCATTTATGTTGTCCGGGTGGAGCGGAAAATGTTTTTTGTTTGGAATCCTCTGCCACAACTTCTTTCCTTCGGTTGAGCACTCTGTGGTAACCTGTTCTTTGTGCAATAGCACACCAACCACATAGGAGATGTACACCGCACTAGGCGAGTCCCATGCAACGAGCTCATTGCTCAGCAGCAGACAGAGGCTGGATTCGATCCCAGGTCTTCTCCCACAAAGGAGGCCCACCTCCCAACCACTCAACCACCTCCCAGAAAAATGTTATGTCATTTTATTTTATTTTTTCACTATTTTGTGGTTTTGCTTCAGTTTGGAATTTTTATGGTATTTGAGTTGCAATGAAAATTGTGAAGTAGTGGATCTTGGACCTAACTCAACCCCAAAAGCTAGCTCAAGATATAAGGATTGTCCAATTCATGTAAAAAGACCACCCATCCTATAAGAGCCCGATGTGGGACTCTTTAACATCCTCCCTCCCCCCTAACGCCACAACTAAACATCTCGAGCACGGGCAACTTTTAATATGGGTGGTCCAACACTGGGAAACAAGAATTGGGAGGGATCCTTCTTTGATCGTATGTAAACAAATGGATTTTGGGTATAACTCAAACCAAAAAGATGAGGATTACCCAAGCTATATAACGAAACTGCCCGTCCCATAAGATCCCGATGTGGGACTCTTCAACAAAAGTGATGTTTAGAAATTCCAACAGTAAAGCAAATGAGATGTGCATATTAGTTCATGGGGTAAATGTTGTGACTTAAGCACCCAACGGTGTTGCTTGGTGGCCAATAAAGTTGGTTGAAAATTATGAGGTCTCATGTTCAAATCTCACCAGAGGCAAATACATTATGTGATCTCTTCCTATCTATCCAAGCCTTGGTGAATAGAGTTACCAGATGCAGATGCATATGCTGGTGCTGGTGGGAGGTAGCAAATACTCCACGGAATTAATCGAGATGCGTGCAAGCTGACTGAAAGACCATGGTTATGCAAAAAAAAATTGTGACTTAACATCACCTTGAAAATATGAGCTTGGACCTTGTAGTGTCACTAGACTTGAGAAGGAAGTAAAGCGAATCAGAAATTTCAGAGCAAAACTTGCTTCGACATGTTTTGTATTTTATGTTTGGTGAATAGCAAATGACTGCATGAGGTAGCTGTGATATAGAATTATAGATTAATTAATATGATCGAAAGGAAAAAAGTATAAGAATCTTGTAGTATGGTTGCAAGTGAAATATGGAATCATCGATTTATAAAGCAATGCCAATTTTTCCCTGTAATAATCTTCATGAAGTGGGAACTTGGGTAGATGGAACTTAAGCTAATGTAAACATTCAATCGACTATTACCATGGGTAGAAATGTTGGAGAAACCATCTTTGCACGGTGTATGTGCACATGCCAGTCAGAAGATATATCTAGCTGATACTTAAATGGAAGAATATAAAAGAGAAGGCTACCGTGGAATTTGAATCACTTTGAGGGAGGGACGTCAGGAATGTACACCTCTTTCTATCTAGTACTCCCTCCGTCCCAAATTATGTGTCATCATTTCCTTTTTAGTCCGTCCCAAAATAAGTGTCGCCTTTCTTTATTAGGCAACTTTTTAAAGACACAATTACCCTTTTACCCTTGTTGGTCCCACTTAATTAAAAAAAAGATATTGACACATTTTTTGATAAAGGATAATTTGGTAAACTTTACCAAGTCTTCCCTTTTTTCTTAAACTCCGTGCCCGGTCAAATGGCGACACATAAAATGGGACGGAGGGAGTATTTAATATAAGGAGACTTCGAATTCTAAGTCAAGGCTCAATAAGTATTTGTATAATTATGGGACTTACTAAAATTAGTATGACTTATTTTGGGAGCTAGTTGTGTGAGTGGTAGGTCATTTTTATTCATTGTCCCTCTCCTTCAACAAGTGGGAGATTGCTGCTGCAGCTCAAGTCTATCAGTGAAGCTATTGAAACGTCAAATTCCAAGAGGCTAAAAGGAAATCTACTTATAATGTCGGATCGCTGGTTCAGGCAGAGGTATGGATATATTTCTTGGTAATAGATTATATTTTTTCATGAAGGATTCAGGTCACAAATTAGCTTGGGACTATATTTTTTCTTTTCAATTAACTGCAGATTACTGAAATAAGTCCACTTGAACTGAGACTAAAATTTGGGTCCAGTTTCCATGGGAGGGTGCACATAACAGAGGTAAGTAATTATTTGATAACTTCTTCTCAAATGATTATGTAATAGTGCAATGAGTTCCTCCCTTGCATTATAGACAAAGAAAGAAAGTATACCTGATTATAGAAATCCTTGCCGCCTTGAAAGAAAAAAGAATAGGAGAAAAAGATAAATGTAACTTAATTTTTTGTGTTCCGTAACTTGTGTCTTTCAATTTCTTGATGAATAGGCATCAGATGACAATTATACTGAAGCTCCATTTAGTAACTTCAGATTTGGGCAGACACTTACTGCAAGGATCATTTCAAAGTTTAATATTTCAGAAAGTGTTAAGAGTGTCTATCAGTGGGAGCTATCCATTAAACCATCCATACTTGCAGGTGAAATGATAACATTGCTAAGTATGGCATGATATCTTTTTTGTTTTTACCGACTATTACCTCGTATGAATTTCTTCCACTTGAGCTTGGCGTCTACCTTGTTCACTTTGAACAGATTTGCATTCTTGTTGTTAGATCAAATGTCATCCCTCTTAAAGCCCTGTAGAGTGTGAAGAATATACTTTTGGCTGTGAGACTCCAGATGGGATCTTGAGAGAGTGCAATAAACTGAAATTTGTATTGTGTGATATATTAGTAGAAGGTTTGCTGCCTTAATTTTTGTCTCTTTGCAAGCTCCACAAGCTTGGCATGTCTAATAGGGAACTATTTTACCCAATCCTTATGTCTTTGCATGGTTATTTTATGTTTACTAACACCAAAAAGTCTTGTGATTCTGTCCTTCTCTATATACCGGATATGTCGGGGTATTCTCTTATTGGACTAATTTTTCCCCAGTCTGATGTATTTGTGGCTGGCATATATATGCGTAATGCTGAGAACTCTTAAATTTTAGTTCGATAATCTCATTCGTTGTTTCTATGAGTTCATGGCGACAAACTTCAATTTATAAACTTGAAAATCTTGTCTTTCTTTTATGAGTTCCTCTATGGATGCAGAAAAGGTTTATTCCATTTAAAGAAATAAAAACCAAAATAAATCTTACGCACTAGGGTGGTTAAGATATTCAGATTAATATTCGTGAAATAGACACAATTCAATCATGTTCAAGTGATGCAAGTCTACTTTTATTTTTGAAGGTATCCCTTTTGAGTTCTGACTATGGTTGTTCTTTTGTGTCCAGGATCTGGTGAAATTGAACCCGTTAAAAAATTCAGTTATTCAACTGGCCAGCTAGTTTCTGGCTTTGTGTACAAAGTTGACAGTGAATGGGCTTGGATAACGATATCTCGAGATGTTAAGGCCCAGCTCTATATCTTAAATAGCTCAAGTGAGCCTAGTGAGCTAGATGAATTTCAGAAAAGGTTCTCTGTTGGCAGGGCCTTCTCTGGTTATGTTTTAAGTTGTAACAAGGAGAAGAAGTTAGTGCGCTTAATTTCACATCCACTGTTGATTGACCCAGAAAGACCTGCTTGTCAAGAAGATGGTCCCACAGATCATTTAAGTGAAAATATGTCATTTCATATTCGTAAAGGCAGTGTTTTGGGTGGCAGGATTTCCAAAATCCTTCCAGGTGTTGGTGGAGTGCTTGTTCAGATTGATCCTCACCTATATGGTAAGGTTCATTTCACTGAACTGACAGATCCAGGGGTAACCGATCCTCTATCTGGATATCATGAAGGACAATTTGTAAAGTGCAAAGTTCTGGAGATTGCTTATTCAGGCAAGGGAACTGTTCATATTGACCTCTCGCTGCGATCTATTTCACACAAAACCCAGAAGCAGAAACTCTCTGCACTCAATGACACTTTGTAAGTTCCAGATCTCTTACACTTGAATTTTCTAAGGACTCTTCCTAAGACGTCTACGTATGCTCTCCTCTCCTCTTGTGTTATTTCTTAAAGGTCAACACACATGAACTTCATGAGCCTGAATGCATTTATAATCTTCATCGGTTATAGATTTCTTATCATGCTGCAAAAAAACATGCTACAAATGTTTTACTTTTGGAATATAATTGTTCTTCTAGATGATAAAAAAATGTTGTTGCCTAAGCTTTTCTTAGTCTGTTTCTGCAGAGTTCGGTCAATGAATTTCACAGTCAATGTGTGTTATGCACTTGATCCCAATGATACTTCTGTTATCTAAAGTGTACTGGACCTTTTTATGTTTTCAATATCCTCCTCCTTGCAGACCTGAGGGTGTCAATTTAGCTGATTAGGCGGGAAAATAGAGGTTCTGATAGTGAATTTAAAGGCGGATATATGCTATGCGTTATGACTTCTGTCATCCAGTGCATTGGACCTTCTTATGTGTTCACGATCCTCCTTGCTGCAGACTCAAGGAAGTTAATATAGATGATTAGGCCGAAATGTCCTGTAATAGTTGTTTGATAATTTATTCGGTAAATGGGTTATAAAATTGGTAATGTTGTATAACATTGGAATCTTACTCATTATTGGAGTACTATAGGAGGGGTGAATGTCTATTTCCTTTGTTTGGCTTAGGAAATAAAAGATGAGGGGAAGGAAAGAGAAGCCCTTCCACTTTGGCATTTCCGTTCCTCTAAAACCAAAAGAAACAATGCACCCAAGGGTGTGGCCTAGTGGTTCAATGACGTGGGTTGAGCACCGTGAGTTCTCAAGTTCAATTCCCAACAGAGACAAACACTAGTTTATTTCTTTCCATCTGTTCTAGTTTTGGTGGATAGAGTTACCTGATGTCCTGCAGGTGGGAGGTGACAGGTATTCCGTGGAATTAGTCGAGGTGTGCGCAATCTGGGCCGGACACCACGGTTGTTTAAAAAAAAACAATTTAGATGTCTTTCCACCTATCCTTCCTTTCCCTCCTTGAGGCTATCTAGCAATTATTTCAATGTGGATATATAAGGTATTTTCACCCATAGGCTATATCATTTCCGTACTTCTTTTTGTTGCTTATTGATTTTTATTTTTTTTGGTTATTGTTTATTCAGGAAGTTTCCTGTATTGGTGGAGAAGATTGAGGATCTTCATCCTAATATGATGGTGCAGGTACAATATGATTTGGATGTTTCTTTTTTTCTTGCAAGCTGCATTAATGTGCTGTCATTCTCTTTCCGTAGTTTTCTGACCTTTAAACCTATAATACCCTCGTGCTTGTGTCTTCATCCCCCTCCATGCAAAAGATATCGCACAACATTGATATATGCCAAACTCTGATGGATGCCCGCAAGTTAATTTTGATGATATAATAGTATTGAATCTTATGTAACACTTGTCTAATTGGAAATTAATCGATTGAAGGGGTTCTTAAAGATGAGGAAAGCTTCATCTTCGTTATCATGTTGAGGTAATTTACCTTTTCTTTCCTTGGTGTCCAAGGGATGTATTCTTTCTATGGGTGGAGAAGATCATATGATTTCCTTTCTCCCTCGAACAAAATGAAATGATCTTCCTAACATCTCATGGACATCTAGCTATTAAGTTACTGCTCACTCCTTACAGACGGTCGTCTGTCCTATTCAATTCTTCAACTTGCCCCAAAATCAAAATCCCACAAGTAGGACAATTCCCTTTGCTATTCATCCAACATCTGCTTTTCTTGAAGTATATCTTTCTTTAAATCCTTCAATGTAAGTGGCAAAAACCAATTGATACCCTACATATTTAACATCAGATTTCACATTCAGAGGCAAATATGCATCATAGCTAGAAGAAGCTGGCATTTAACAGCTAATACCCTCCCCCTAAAATACAGAACCAAACCATTTAGATTTCTTTTGAACTTCAAGTCTCTCCTCCATGAACAGACCTCATCCCACCACGGGTTCCCAATATGACATCTTTCCTGACTTCAACTTAGGTGTTCTGGGTTCATCCCAAGGTTCCATCACATATGTCCATTGATCTGTCCCATATAAACTGTTTAGCCTCCCATACACCATGCTCCGTTTTCATCCTCATACGTGTCTCTAGTTAAGTTTTCTCCATATTGCTGTCACTTACAATATCAAAGCATAATATCAAGTGCCACTTTGCTGATTAACTGATCTCTTCTGCTACATAGGCTGACTTCCTAAAAGAGATGCATTATATTATGTGGGGAGATTTGAATGTGTACTTCAATTTTTATCAATGCTAATAACTATGCCTTCAGATACACCTTGTTTCTCCTTTCCACTAATATCAAAATCTTGAAGTAACTAATTTTGTTGCATCAAATATTTATTGTTCTCATTTTTCCATTCTCCCTTTCTGTTGGAATGTAATTCACCTTTCATCTGAAACTTCTTTCACACTTTTTCAAGCATGAACTTTTTTGTTCCGCTCGAGCAACTGCATCTTGTATTTTATATGTAAAATAAATGGATGTGGACTGACTTTGTAACAAGTGTATATGTATGTGGGTGTGGGTGTGTATATGTTTCCTCTTTCAGTCAGAAGTAGCTGGTTCTAGTTATCATTATAGACATATCATAGCGACTCCAAATGATGTCTTTCTTCATCCTTCATTCTTATATATGCATAAATAGTTCTTGTTTATTCATCATTTTCCATTAAATTCGTTCAACATATATGAAATGAACTGATTTCTCAGTTGTCAAAGAAAACAAGAACATATGATATAAACTGTTTGTATACTCAAAACTCATTGGTAAGATCATTTTAGCCTTTGTTTCTTTCTATGTTACTGCATCTGCAGTGATGACAAATTTCCTTTTTCTGCCTGTTAAAGTGTAATGTATTCCATTTTTTACTTTTAGGCATATGTGAAAAATGTAACACCAAAAGGCTGTTTTGTAATGCGTTCGCGCAAAGTTGATGCTAAAGTTCTCCTGTCAAACTTGTCTGATGGCTATGTGGAAAATCCAGAGAAAGAATTCCCTGTTGGGAAACTTGTCATGGGAAAGTAAGTTTTCTCAGTATGGACAAATTATTTATTGTATCAATCCTCTCGTTCTCGTATGCTAAGTTCCTATACTACAGGGTAGTCTCCATGGAGCCATTGTCCAAGCGAGTGGAAGTCACTCTAAGGACATCGAGTGCAGTTGGTGCCCCCAGCTCTGATTATGATGCTCTAAGTGATTTGACTGTTGGGAATGTCATATCTGGCAGAGTCAAGCGAGTTGAACCATATGGTCTGTTTATCACAGTTGATCACACAAACTTGGTATGTACCAGGTCACTTCCAGTAGTTGTGACTTGGCAGTAAGTTGTTATGACCTAAGTGACCACATTGTTACTTTTGAACATGGATCACACTCACTTCATTATTAATATTTCAGTCTATAGCTTTTCGCATTATTGTTATTGCATCAACTGTAATGAATTTCTCATACTCTTTACTGATTAATATATCTTTTTCCTGCTTTGTATTTTCATCAGCTATAAGCAAGTTCTGATATTCATCATGAATGTATTTTTCTCATCAGTTTGCAATGTTGATGAGCTATGGTTCTTAGCAGAAAGCTTGTGTTTTACTTGTATGCTGATGATTCCAGCTTTATTTTCTAGGTTGGGTTGTGCCATGTTTCAGAGATCTCTGACAATCATGTTGACACTATTGACTCTAGACACAAAGCTGGGGATAGAGTTACAGCAAAGATTTTGAAGGTAAATGCTTGTTCTGTATAACACTGCAGTTTTGGTAGTGTAGACACATTTTTGTATACGTGAATTTTATCAAGCCAAAAGGGAAAGGAAGAGTAATGATAAATAATTTTGTTTATATCCCTTGTTTCGTTTTTTTTTCATTTTTGTCGTCGTCTCCTGGTTTGGACAATAATAACAATGTTAGATCATGCTATATAAGTGAATTATAAAAGTTGGTACTTGATTTTTGCATGTCAAATTCTTTTATCACCCTTCTTTCTACAAGTACTAATCTAACTTTTCAGAGTAGCTAGAGGGATGACTTCGGCTGTATAGTGTGTGTGTCATTTCTTCCATTTGGTTCTGTTACATTCGAAACTCATTTTTTCAACCTTTTGTAGGTTGATAAGGAAAGACATCGAATTTTACTTGGGATGAAGAAATCATATTTTAATGATGCTACAAGTACTGAAACAGATGCAAGGCTGAGTTCTGGTTAGTGAATGGAGATGCTCTTTCCATAGGTATTGAATCAACTCCTTCACCTGAGAAGAGCTCTCAAGGACGGGAGGATCTTGATGGTGAATCTGTTGATGGGAAGGATCTGTTCCTTGCTGAAGTTGAATCTCGGGCATCCATACCGCCACTGGAGGTCCCACTTGATGATACTGAAAATTTGGATATGTGTGATGTAGTTAATGAAGACTCAGGTGATGCCATCAATTTCGATACTTTAGATGACAAGAACAAGAAACGTGCAGCAAAAAAAGCTAAAAGATTGAGGAACTGTTTGAATCATTTTTATTTCTTTCTTACCTGTTCTTTCAGTTTTTACTAATTCATAGAGAGTAATGTTGTCTATATCATAACTGTCTTCATATGATAAAATCTGTTTAAGCAGGGAACAAGAAATTAGAGCTGCCGAGGAAAGATTACTGGAAAAAGATATTCCCAGAGATGAAGATGAGTTTGAGAAATTAGTTAGAAGTTCCCCAAATAGCAGCTTTGTCTGGATAAAATACATGGCATTTGTGCTGTCTTTGGCTGATGTTGAGAAGGCCCGATTGATCGCCGAACGGTAAATCTTTGAAGTTATATTTTCTTCATCTAAAACAAACAGTGAATTCCATGTCTGGCAAATGAAGAGTTTGAATTATAAAGTTGTAGTTGGAATTTTAATAAACCTTCGGTCATATTGGTATTGTTGCTCTTCTAGACTATATATGCTTCTTGTGAAAGGAAAATATTCTGCTTCTTGTGCTTCAATGTGATAGGACAGTGAATATGCTAACAGGACAGTAAGAAGATTATATTGGCCTGTTTACCTCGTCAAATTGCCAAGCATATGAAAAGATCTTTTAATTAACAGGTTAGTAATGCATATTGATAGAAGAGAAAAATCTAGCACCAAGTTGGTTCTAGTACATTTACATAGAACTCTCTTACAGAAAAAAAGAAAAGAAAAAAGAAGGGTTCCTTCTACCAATTCCTATCCTTGTACTGAATTGAGGAAATCAACCAGCTATTTTCATTTTTGACATCCTGAAGATTACACAAAAAAAGTCATAAGCATCTGAACTTAATCTTCGGTACCAGATCTACTTTTCCTTCGAAACATCTTGCATTTTCTTTCCTTCTGTAATATCCAACAAACACAAGCTGGTACAGTTTTCCAAATCTTTCTCGTAGCTTCCTTATTCGTTCAAACCCCCCAGATGGTCAGAGATCCCTCACTGCACGATGCATGGTAAAGGCATCTTGAATAGGTTAAAAAAGAATGACCAAATCTGACTTGCCACAGGACAGTGAAGGAATAAGTGTCTGCTGTTTTAGTCATCACGGTTAGGCATAAAGCACCTGTTGCATAATGAAAGCCCTCTCTAGTTTGTTTTGAGTCGTGTAGATGTTTACAGAGGAAAAAAAATAAAAACAAATGAAGAGGAAAAGAGAGATGTTTTCATTATGCTGCAAAGAAGCTGTTTAAATACAGCAAAATCCTAACAACTGCAGTAACTAATGCAGTAACTCAAAAAACTGAACTACCTAATTAATAGGAACTAAGTCCACCAACAACTATATGCCTAAAGACTAGGAAAATCATAACTGAAAAACTACTACAGAAAATTCTATCTTCTGGAAACAGAAAAAACACATTAGCAGCCATGTAATCATGCCAACCCAGCATTCGTTAACAGCTCATGAGGCAGACTTCAACACTCCTCCTTGCGTCAAGAGCTGCAAATTTCAAGTTTGCTTCTCAAGAATTCAAATTTGCTGGCTGGAAGAGCTTTCGTAAAAATACCAGCCAGCTGCTCTTCCGTTCTGCAATATACCAGATTCACTAGACCATTCTTTTGCACTTCTCTCAGAAAATATAGCTTCACATTGAAGTGCTTGGTCTTTCTATGAAAGACTGGATTGTGAGAAATAGTAATGGCAGCCTGATTGTCCACAAATATCTCTGGGCTTTCCTTCATCTCCAAACCAAGATCACAAAAGATTTTCCTTATCCATAAAGCTTAATTGATCGCAGCTGTCGCAACAATGAATTCTGCTTCTGCAGGATTGAGCAACAATCTCTTGTTTTTTCGAACACCAAGAAAAACATCCAGCGCCAAAAATAAAACAGTACCATGAAGTACTTTTCATATCATTAGCAGAACCACCCCAATCACTGTCAGAAAATCCCTGAAGTTTGAAAGTCTGACACTTGCTAAATTTGACTCCATAATCTATAGTGCCTTTGACATATCTGAGTACTCTTTTTGCAGCTTTCATATGCAATTCACTTGGAGAATTCAAAAAGAAGGACAGTACACTTACAACATACAATATATCTGGTTTTGTTGCTGTAAGATACATCAAACATCCTATCAAGCTCCTGTAGCTTCCTTCTTGTACTCGTTCAGCACCATCATCCTTCATTAGCTTCTCTCTTTGATTCATAGGCGTGTTCATACTCTTGCATTCTTCCATTCTAAATCTTTTTAGAATCTCCTTCATGTATTTATTTTGACAAACAAACACTTCATTCTGAGTTTGCTTAATCTCCATTCCCAGAAAATAGGTCATCTCTCCAAGATCGGTTATCTCAAAGACTTTCACCATCTCCTCCTTGAATTCTTCAATCAACGCTATATTATTTCCTTTCACAAGTAAATCATCAACATACAGAGAAATAATAATAATGTTAGAGCCAACTTTCTTGACATAAAGAGTCGATTCACTTAAGCTTCTTTCGAATCCTAAGTCTAGCAAATGGTTATCCATACGGCTATACCAAGCTCTAGGAGCTTGCTTTAACCCGTGTAAAGCTTTCTTTAACAGATAAATCATATTTTCACTTCCTGGTACACTGAATCCTTCTGGCTGCTCAACATACATTTCCTTTTATAGTGGACCATTCAAGAAAGCAGACTTCACGTCCATTTGAAAAATCTTCCAACTTTTCTGTGCCGCTATTGCCAAAAGCATTCGAATTGTATCCAATCTAGCTACCAGGGCAAAAGTATTAGAAAAATCTACTCCCCAAACTTGTGCGTAGCCCTTCACCACCAATCTAGCTTTGTGCTTGTTTACCGAACCATCTGGATTGAGCTTTGTTCGAAAAATCCATTTAACTCCAATCGCTTTTCTGTTTTGCGGTCTTTCCACTAGCTTCCAAGTTTGGTTCTTTTCTATCATGGACAGCTCCTCTTTCATTGCATCTATCCATTTTTGATCAATTTTTGCTTCCTCGTATCCTGCAGGTTCAAAAATAGCAACATTGCACCTCTGATAAATATCAGAGAGTGACCTCGTTCTCCTAATAGGTTGATCATCCACCAATTCATCAAACTTTGAATTGTCGTTCGGAACTCGAGAATCCTCAAAATTCCAGTCCCATTGCTCATCTTCAAGGAATTGAACATCTCTACTTACCATAATCTTGCCCGATTGAGGTTGAAAGATCCTGTAAGCTTTAGACAATAAGCTATAGCCAATGAAGATTCCCAAATCTGCCTTCTTATCTAACTTGTCTCTCTTAACCTGTGGAACATAAGAGAAACATAGACATCCAAATATCTTGAGGGTTTTAAAATCAGGTTCGAAACCATACCATGCCTCTAATGGAGTCTTCCCTCCCACCGCCCGCGTAGGCAGTCTATTCAGCAAGTAGACAGTTGTATTTGCTGCTTCTGCCCAAAACTTTTTCGGCAGATTTTTCTCCTGTAACAAGCATTTGGACATCTCCATGATTGTTATATTCTTTCTCTCACTAACTCCATTTTGCTGTGAAGAGTAAGGGACAGTTAGCTGGTGCTCTATTCCAGCTTCTTCGCAAAAAGAATTGAACCTATCGGATGTATATTTAGTTCCATTAACTGATCTAATAACCTGAATCTTGCAGCCACTCTGATTCTCTATCCAAGCTTTGAACTTCATGAAAATTCCAGCAACTTCGTACTTAAACTTCATAAAATAAATCCAACACATTCTTGTTAGATCATCAATGAAGATAATATAATACCTGTTGCCATTAAGCGACGGAGTTCTTTGCGGACCACAGAGATCGGTATGAATGAGCTGCAACTTCTCTGTAGCTCTCCATGTGGAACTTTTAAATGGAAGTCTAGTTTGCTTGCCAAGCAAACAAGCCTTACATCTTGAGATATGCTCCTCCAAGTTTGGTAAATCATTTACCATTTTGCTCCTTCGCATAAACAACAGAGCTTTGTGATGGAAATGCCCCAACCTTTTGTGCCACGTTTCTGCAACTATGGACTGACTTGGAAAAGCTATATGTTCCTCGTTGAATGGATTTAAGGAAAAACTTTTCCCCTGCATTTTAATTCTGAACATTTCCTGACCACTAGGATCACTGATTAGACACACCTTGTCTTCAAATAATAATTTGAATCCATTTTCCAGCAGTTGTCCAACACTTAATAAATTTTGATCAAGTTCAGGAACAAATACAACTTCATAAATAAGTTTTGTACCTTTATAACTCTCAATTGCTACGGTCCCCTTTCCTGTCGCTGGGAGGTATTCTCCATTTCTGATCCTGACTCTTGATTTAATTGATCTGTCAAGCTCTTTAAAAGCTTTTCATCACTGATCATGTAGTTTGTACAACCACTATCAATAAGCCAGCTTTCACTTGAACTTTTGCTTGCATAATAGGTAGCCACGAACAATTGCTCTTCTTGTTCTTGATCTGCAATTTGTGCTTCATTTTGTTGTTGTAAACCCTTCTCTTTGCAAATAATATCGGCATGACCAAGCTTTTGACACTTTCGGTACTTCATACCAGGCTTTCTCCAACACTTGAAGTGTGGATGATTTCTCCTCCCACAATGTTGATAAGGAGGATATTTGCCTTTTTTGTTGTTATCGGTGGTAGTAGCATTTTTTGCAGATATACCTTCGTAGTTTTCATAACTTCCTTTCTTTTCTTTTCCTTTATTACCCTTAGCAGTACCTGAACCAAGCTGCAACTTTGCTTGCAGGGCTCCCTCGATGGATCCCTCTTGCCTCATCACCCTTCGCTGTTCTTGTGCCTGCAGAGCACTCAATAACTCTGCCAAGCTAAGCTTTGACAGATCTTTAGTATTTTTCAATGAAGCAATAGTTGCCTTATATCTTTCAGGTAAGGTTACAAGAATCTTTTGAACTATTTTATTGTCATTAAGTTCAGTTCCAAGTATCCTTACCTTATTTGCAATCAGAAGCTACCTGTCAGAATAGTCCTTAATGGTTTTGGATTCCTTCATTCTCTGCATCTCGAATTCTCTGACCAAGTTCAGTACTTTCATTCCTCTGATTCTTTATCTCCCTCGTACTCTTTTTTGAGGAAATCTCAAATTTCTTTGGCGGAATTGCATATCATTACTCTTCTGAAAATGGTGGTAGAAACTGCAGCAAAGAGACATGATTCAGCTTTGGACTTTGTTGTTCTCCTCTCCTTGTGAGCTTTAATCTAAGCCATGGTTGGATTTTCTGGCAAAGGAAGCACTTCATAGTCTTCCTCGACAGCCTGCCACAAATCGCAGGCCTCCAAATAAGCCTGCATTTTCACTGCCCAGGCTTGATAATTTTCTCCGTCGAAAACTGGCGGAGCCATAGCATAAAAAGAACATGCATTCTCCATTGTTTGAATGGTGTTTTGCAGCCACAAATTTGGATAAACACTCAAAAAAAAAAAACACACTCACAAGTCTCTCACAAGTCCCTTAAGAAGTAAGGCTCTTGATACCAATTTATAGATGTTTACAGAGGGAAAAAAATAAAAACAAATGAAGAGGAAAAGAGAGATGTTTTTATTATGCTGCAAAGTTGTTTAAATACAGCAAAATCCTAACAAATTGCAGTAACTAATGCAGTAACTCAAAAAACTGAACTACCTAATTAATAGGAACTAAGTCCACCAACAGCTATATGCCTAAAGACTAGGAAAATCATAACTGAAAAACTACTACAGAAAATTCTATCTTCTGGAAACAGAAAAAACACATTAGCAGCCATGTAATCATGCCAACCTAGCATTAGTTAACAGCTCATGAGGCAGATTTCAACAAGTAGGCTGCACCTCGTGAGCAACCAACCACATAAAACAGCTAACTTCATATGGGCTTCTGGACTTCCACTATTGTTTCCATGACCAGCTAATAGGGTTGTTCCCTTGACTGTCAATCTAACATCACATTTTGGGAAAAACTATCTTGGGCAGATGTGCCATCACATTTAAGTGCCTCAGAAGATATATGTGATCTATATGGCTTAAGTATAACACTTTGCTCCAAAAGGTTCCTTGCATGAAACAACTAAAAGAACCACATGAGGTGCAAACAAATGCACAACTCATGTTTGATTTAGTGTTTTTAGGTACTATTGAGTTGCAAAATGTGATGGAAAATTATGTATGACCTGTTAGTTGTGTCTTGGTTCTTTTCTCAAGGGCTTTGAGGACGATAAATGTGTGAGAAGAGTTGGAAAAGCTGAATGTTTGGGTTGCTTACTTTAATTTAGAAAACGAGTATGGAAATCCACCAGAGGTCAGCAAAACAATGATATTGACCCATTTATGTTTGTTATATTTCACTTTTCAATTCCAATATTTGCCTCTGAATCCCATATTCTTGATTATGCCCCAGGAAGCTGTTGCAAAAGTATTCCAAAGAGCATTGCAGTATTGTGATCCCAAAAAAGTGCATTTGGCCTTGTTAGGAATGTATGAGAGGACTGAGCAACACAAACTCACAGATGAACTTCTTAACAAGATGGTCAAGAAGTTCAAGCATTCGTGCAAGGTAGTGACACCTAAGAGTGGTTTTGGAAGTGCTTTGGTTGATCCTTATTTAACTGTTGCTAACTCTTTGTGTCCTCTTTGCATTTAGGTTTGGCTCAGGCGGGTTCAGTGGCTATTGAAACAAAACCAAGATGGAGTCCAGTCAGTGGTGAATCGTGCTTTGCTAAGTCTTCTTCTGCACAAACATTTTAACTTTATTACACAAACAGCTATTCTAGAGTTCAAGTGTGTAGTTTCTGACAGGGGTCGCTCCTTATTTGAGAAAATGTTTCGCGAGTATCCAAAGAGAACTGATCTGTGGAGCGTTTATCTCGATCAGGTACCGTATTGAACTGCACTATTGTGTGGGTGAAGAAAATCATTTTTACTGTTCATGACTCAAAACTAAATCACATGAACAGGAGATTCGACTGGGAAATGCAGATGTGATCCGTTTATTTGAAAGGGCAATTACTCTTAGCCTTCCACCCAAAAAGATGAAGGTGATTATATATATTTTCAATACCCTGGAATATTTGTCGTGATGTTTCTTTCAGTTGGTTTTCTTGTTTTAAGATGGTGCCCTGTCCTTTTTATTAATGGCCTGTGATATCTGGAGTGCAGTTCCTCTTTAAAAAGTATCTTGAGTATGAAAATACGCTTGGTGATGATGAACGAATGGAGGCTGTGAAAAGGAAAGCAATGGAATATGTTGAGAGCAGTCTTACATGAATTAAACACAGCAGTCGTGGAGATACTGGAATATTTTGACCTGGTTCAGAGTCCTTCATAGTGCTGGAGAACAGATCATCACATGGTATTGATGTCCAATTCAGAAATTACCTTGAGGTTGAAACTGTCTGCTGTTTGGGACGTACAAACACGACTAACTGTGGCAAGAATCTGTTGAAAGTAATGTCCCCAGCACTAGAACCAACTTCTCTTGTTGGACGTGAGTTGAGTGATTGAAATAGAGTTAGGAGACTGAAATGCAAGTTTTGAAACATGCTAGACGGCAGAGAAGCATGCGACTTCTTTTTTGTAACTGTGTAAAAGAGTAATTTTTGGAACAAACAGAGAAATTGTGGTGTAAAGAGAATCTCAGTTTTAAGCAAGGGGGATATGATATTCTGTAGGCGTTTGTGTATGAATATGAATTTTAGCAATGATGAATCCATTTTTGACGCTTTAAATTTTCTTACGCAATTCCAGCCTGTTTCTAAATGTCAAAAAGTAGTTGAGAAAGGACTACGTGTTTCCTATATTTATTATCTACCAACATGGGTTGTGATAGGGCGGTAAGTACTCCACATCTTTATTCAGAAGTCTCTGGTTCAAGTTCTCCTAGGTATGGAGTTGCCTTTGTTAGGGAGCGCTTACCCCCTAGTGTGGGGTTTCTTGGCACGAATTTAGATTTAGTTGAGCTCCAACGTGAGTATTGTACCGGGTGAGAACCCCCACAATACATCCCTTAATATATTAGTAACTTTTCTTTAGAAATGATATGCTCAAATTTGGAGTTACTGCAGTTTTAATCATTACTATTCTACATCATTTGAGTAAAAGGGCTCGCAAGGAATAAATACTCACGTAGACATTGTCATGACTTGAATCAGAATAAATACTCACGTGACGGATATCTCAAGCCCACCATGGATGGGAGATCACTCCCTTAGCGTAACCTCAAGAGCACAATAATTATAAAAATAAAGCGGAAGTCAATCAAACCAATGATAATAGTAATAGGAATAGACGAATCAAATGACGGTTCAAAGAATACAAATAACAATTCACCCACACTTGTCCACGATAGCCTCTAAAACCAAAATAACAACTAAGTCGAGATATGCCCCCGACTATGACCAAAAGAAAAAGAATCCAACAGTACTAAGTTCATAAGAGAAATTAGTGAAATGACAGGGCATTTCGACGGATGGAATCTCACCACTTTACAACAACTCAACAAACGCACCACTGATCTGAAGCGGATTTAGGCACCTCAGTGTTGCTATCCGGGCTTATTTAGCCTTGTTTTGAGGACTTCTCTTGTGCTTAATGAGTAAATCTTTGTATAATTGAGCATGCAAGTGTTAAAATACTTGATTACAATGTTTAAGGTGTCTTTCAAACAAGTTTGGAATTAATTTGGTCACTTAGAGTTTAGACGAGAAAACTAGTGTTATGAACTTGAGCAATGTATTGTTCTAGTTGATCTCGATGGATTCTAGTGTGTGTAATGAGTTACTAAGGATATGATTGTGTCATCATGTGCGGAATAACTTGTTCAATTGAAACAAGCCAAGAGACAAAACAATTAGTTAAAGATAAAAAAGACAAAACTAGTATTCTTAGCTTAAGTGTCTAGTTCATCGTCTTGGATTGTATGTGGTTTTGAGCTCTAATTAGTGGTGTTTAATTCTATAGGATGCTTGGTGAGTTTATCATGATGATGTATGGATGATACACAAGCACAGGACAAGACTTGCCAAAAAATGGATGTTTTGGGGTTAGTGACGTGCCAGAACCTTAGACACCGCGTTAGGGTCCATTCCACGCCCTTGGGGCCATCCTAAATGATCAATTTCAGTGCGTCACCATGATACTGGTGTGCCACTGACCCTAGGCAATGCGATAAGGTCTGTGGTACGTTGGTAAGTTCAAATCGATAACTTGTGTCCTCCTATAAATAGGTCCTTTAAACATTATGTTACACACCTTGGAAGAACCTGAAACTTGGAGTGAGGATGAAGAACACTTAAATTAGATTTTTTCTTCCATTATTTTGATTTGTTTATGGATTTTAATATGTATTCTATCATTGCAATTACGGTTATGTCCATGAGCAGCTAAACACCCCTTTTCTGGGTTAAGACTAAGAACATGATTAATCTTGTTATGAATTGATTTGGTTTTGATTATTTATCATATTAGGTTGATTATTTATCCTTTTTATTACTATTTTAAGGATTCGCGACCATTAGAATACATCCATTGTCATCTTATGAGCCCGGAAGGAGGAACAAAAGGATAGAAAGTGGGGAAAATAGAATAGAATTGTAATCTTCTACAGAATGAAGTTATAATTTGCATTTAGGATAGGAATATACTTAAGTTCCCTATTTTGTTCACGTACAGGATGAAATATAGATGCATTTAACTTAGTTTTTACATTCCCGCTCAACGATGTAGTTGTGGGTCTAAGTTAGATAGGTGATTAGAGGCTCGAAAGACCATAGTCATAATATTAACCCCGTGAATGAACAACCAATATAAGTAACATAACCAATGAAATTTAGTAGCATAGTATGATTGTTAGTAGAGCCTTAACCTAGGTTTCTCCACATTGATTGTCCAAGCACTTTACTTTTCCGCATTGTTAAGTTTGCTGTAGTTTTAATGACCGACTCTTTTAGTTACCTTTGAACTTGTTAATAATTATAGTGAACTATGTTAAGATAGTTGTCAACACAAGCCCCTATGGGATCGATATTTGACTTTTTATAAGGCCACTTTATTACTTAGTGGGACCATGGACACTTGCGTGTGATCTTGTGAGAAGCAGCTAAACTACCTAATGCTGCACTGGAGTAACAAAAAATCCTTCAAAATCTACATCATGAAACGATATAGCGTTCAGGGACAGTCAGTGGGATAAGAACTAGAATGTAACTCGGGGAATAAGGATAAAATAATGTAACTACCAAAATCCAGTCATAAACCATATGCACCATATTCATATACATATATATAGGATGCTGGGATAGGGAAAAGGGTCATGAACATGAGAGTTTAAGGATTTAACCTAAATTGTGTAGTTCGATTCATCCTAAAGGAACCCATGGGCTATATGGGTCCAGCTCCCCCTACTGGAAGGTCTCCAGTGCATGTTAGATGCACAAATCGAGGAAAAACCAAGGGAAAACTAAAGCCACCAAGGAAATAGCCATCCCAAAATATATATATCAAGTGTGCATCAAGCAGATAGTAGTATAGACCTCCAACGCTGGCAAACATGGTTTCTAGTGTTTGTTCCCCCAGGACTTACACCTTCACGGTGAGCTACACAATTTCCTTTAAGCTCAAATTCAAACAATTTTCATATAAAACTAACCAGTAACCTAGGAGTCATTCGTTAAGGCATTTACCACTTGGTATCGTCCTACCAATATGCTTGCAAGCAAATATATTTATGTAAACCAATCCACATAACCAAATTGGACTCCTAAGTTCTATTTAAAATCCAAGACCAAGGCCATCCAAAACCACTTTTCATTCATTTATCCTTTTATGCAATGCATTACGTTAAAAAACAAGTTAAATCATGCAATTTTCCACAATCAAAATCAAGTTTACAAGGTGGATTAAGGTTAATGCAATTATCAGTTAAAAATTCCATCAATTTGAAAAAACCCATGTCCCTCATTCCAACTATTTATACCATGCACCAATTCAGTTCCAAAAACATCAATTTCAAGCATGAATGATCAATTTAGAACATGGAACAAGTAATTCAATCAGTAAACTAAAATCCCTCAACCCAATTTCAAAACCCACAATTAAATCATATGAAAATCCATTAAATTAATGCCACAATGTAAAATTAAAGTTAGGGGAAAGAGAAACATGTCTGAAATACACAAGGAATTGAAAATAATTTAAAATTTAGAGCCCAAATAACAAATTCTACTGTAAAACCCTTGAAGTTTCTTAGTTTAAGTGTTTAAGAGGAAGAAAAGGTCTTTGATCTTTAAAATAGATGGAAAAAGGGTGTATTTTATGTTTAAATATTGTACAAGGGGTAAAAGACCAAAATTCCCTCACTCAAGTAAAAAAACAAAAACTGGACAAATTTAAAACAGCGGCGTGGCACACTAATATCATGGAGGTTAGCCTTGTGCCATGCCAATATCGCAGACGTTAACCTCAGTGACACGACTTTATCAAAAAGGCTTACTGCCTTGGTGTCCCAAAATGACCTCTAACCCTTTCCAATAAATCTGAAACTTTCCCAAAACACCCTTTTAACATCCCTAAACGTAATTCCAGTCAAAAATTGACATTATGCACGCGGAAGGGTCAAAAATAAAATCACCAAAGTTTTATGGGGTCTCACATTATTTTCCTTAGGATCATTCATCCCCGAACGATGAGTTAGGACACTTTCAGCACGAGAATACAAGAATACACCAAAATCAAATGACAAACTTGGAAAGTGATCAAAGGAAGACAAAACTCATACCCTAACACTTTTATCCAACCCGGGCAACAAGAACGGGTATTTGGCCTTTATATCTTCCTCGACTTCCGATGTAGCTTCTTTCACCTTTTGATTTCTCCAAAGGACCTTCATCAAAGCTACATTCTTTATCCTCAATCTACGAACTTGCCTATCCAATATTTCAATGGAGACTTTCTCATAAGACAACAAATTCGTGACACCAACATCCTCAATAAGCACTATCAAAGAGGGGCTACCCGTATATTTTTTTAGCATGGACACATGGAAAACTTGCTGGCAAATGTAACTCATATGCTATATTCCTAACTCTCCTTACAATTTTGTACGGTCCAAATAATGGTGACTAAGATTCCTATTCTTCCCAAAGCTCATGACTTCTTTCTTAGGAGATACCTTCAAGAATACCCAATCACTTACTTCAAACTCCAACTCTCTTCGTCTCATGTCTGCATAAGACTTTTGGCGGTTTCGAGCAGTCTTAAGTCTTTCTCTAATCACCTTCACCTTCTCCATGGCTTGGTGAACTAAGTCAAGGCAAAACAACCTAGTCTTACCAACCTCAAACCACCCAATAGGAGACCTACACCTCCTGCCATAAAGAGCCTTAAAAGCAGCCATCTGAATGTAAGAATGATAACTGTTATTGTACACAATATCAATAAGAGGCAAATGGTAAACCCAACTACCTTTAAAATCAATCACACAGGCTCTTAGCATATCCTCTAAAATCTAAATAGTCTATTTAGCTTGTCCATCCATTTGAGAGTGGAAAGCGGTGTTAAGGTTCACCTGAGTACCCAAACCTTTCTAAACCAAATGCTAGAATTGAGATAAAAATTGGGCACGTCAGTCTAAAATAATAGACACAGGCACACTATGCAACTTTACAATCTCCTGAATGAAAAGCTTAGCATAATCCTCTCTTGAGTAGTTAGTTCTCACAGATAAAAAATGCGTAAACTTAGTCAGTCTATCCACAATGGGTAGGCAAAAAGTGAGTAGACTTAGTCATTTTATCCATAATGACTCAAATGGAATCATACTTATTTCGAAACCGTGAAAGACCGATAATAAAATCCATACTGATAATCTCCCACTTCCACATGGGAAACTCTATCTCTTGAAATATGCCACTAGGCCTCAAATGCTTAACCTTAACTTGATAACAAACCTTACACTTAGCAATAAAATTCTCCACATCTAATTTCACATTATTCCACTAGTAGATTTTCTTTAAGTCATGATACATCTTAGTCAAACTCGGATGAATTGTATATCTAAGCTCATGAGCCTCAATCAAAATCCTTTCCTGCATCCCATTAACATCAGGAACATACAACCTCTCTTAATATCTCAAGATACCATCTACCCCAATCTTGAAAGTCATAACCTTTTGCTGACCCATATCATCCTTAATCTGCATAAATATGGGATCCAAAGCCCGCTTCTTATTCACTTCCACACCAAAATAAGATCTATCCACTTCCTGAACAATCACCATTCCATCCTCAGAATCCATAAGATGAACTCTCAAGTTAATCAGCTTGTGAATATCCTTTACCAACCCTCTTGTAATGCCCTAAATTTGGTACTTAAAACGTCACACGGTGCTTATGACCCAGAAAGACCACAAGCTAACCTATTGATATCTGTACATGTACACTGTATAATATACTATATAAATACGGAAATAAAGGCTGAAAGGCCATAAGGTTCAAAAATGATAAAATTATCTCTGAATAATATGGTATCACAGTACTAAAATAAAACCTAAAATAAGCTGTCTGAACATAATAGTCTGAAAAGCCTTTAACTGACTGAACTGTCTAAATTAGGAGTTGATGGGACATGTACCCAACTAACTCCAACTACTGAAATAAATTAATTAATGAGATAATAAAGTAATGGTCATGTCCTCGAAGGATGAGTACTCACTGCTAACTCTAACTGCTGAGACTGAAATGCTACTGATGCTCTGGAGCTCGTGCTTCTGAACCTATGGTATAAAACACCATAGCGCAAATGCGTCAATACATTTGAATATACTGGTATGCATATGAGGTAGGCTGAATGTAAAGGGTTCACATACATGAACTATACTAACTGACTGGATAACATGGATGTGAGAATACATAAATGAATACATAATAACTATACCTGAGTTTGTGATAACATGATTACTGAGTCTGAGTACTGATAACATAAGATACTGATATCTGTATAACTGAAATAACTGATACTGGCGATTGTATCTGACAGTTTAGGTTCTGATGGAACTAGTTGAGTTCTATACTGTTTTAAGTTGACTGTATCTAACAGTCCTGAATCTTGTAGAACAATTTGAGTTTTATTACTAAGACTGATGACTGTATCTGACAATCCTAATTCTGTATTGAAATTGTGGGAAGTATTCATCTAACCGACATGCCCCAATTAATGCATTATAGCTGAGTTGAGGTCCAATCTATAACCTCAATTGAAAGGGTATCAACACTGTGCCACTAGTAAGGATAAGTTATGGGTGACCCTCATCTGAGTGTCCCCAAAAGAGAATGGTGAGACCCTCATCTGATAGTGTTTATCCATCTCATCAACCCTCATCTGACAGTGTTGATGTCTCAACCTATGCTGGCTACATAATTCTGGAATGCAAGGATGACTTCTAAGAATCACACCCTCATCTGACAGTGTGTGTTCCCATCCTTGGGTTTACTCGGTGCTAATTCCTACTCTCATCTGAATAGACACTGAACATGGATTACTGAACTGAATTAACTGAGTTTTGTTGACTGATGGAATACTACTGAGATTACTGTATTTATGAGATTTTTGAGTTTACTGAGTTTTCCTGAGTCACATGACTGACTGAATTTCTATGAACATGGCTTGACTGAGAGTATCTTGAAAACATGACACTAGCTCTAGGCACACAGCTAATTATCGAGTACAAGTAACCCCAGGACTCGATAGCGTAAAACTGACAAAATATGACTTTCTTGAATACATGACCAACATCGACAATCCATAATATAATAAGATGGGTATTTCATGAAGTACAAGTGCTAAAGCAACACAATGGCCACACATATATCCATAATTCATTGACTAAGACATTTAATTAAACACTTAACATGCATAAACTTGTACATGAATGGGGATTTCATATTATCATACTAGAATGACACTTTTTCTTCACATAGGCATTTAATCAAACACATGGGAAGCATGCTTTGGTTATACAATCATCAACACAACTAATAATCATGGATACATCCATCAACGTGTAAATTTAAGGGTTTATCATGATTATCATGCAAATCATCACATCCTAGGATCAATCATTGGAATATGTAATTTCAAACATGAATCAAAACCCCGCAACATCATGAACATGGATTTCAATTTAATTTAAATCGTGAACATTCATAAATACATAAATCTTGGATTTTGAAAAGAGATTCTTGAGTTTCATGGGTGAAAGAGACCCATGAATCAACACATAACATACCTGGGTTGATGATTTCTTGAAGATTGATGGAGGAAAACTTGAATTCTTGACTTGGAATTAAAAACCTAGGGTTTTTTGTTCTTAGGGATTATCTTTGAGAGAAAATCCTAATTTGATGTTGTAGATGGATAATAAACTTATGAGCCTTGATTTGATATTATTAGGGGTTAAAACAGGTGGAAAAAGATTCAAATACCCTTTAAAAATGACTTTAAAATAACTGAATGAACTATGTGATGGTGGGTGCGATGGTCCGTTGTTAGGTCGACGGTCCGTCGGTCTTGACCGTCGTACTTGGGCAGAATAGGGGTTCACTGCCTCTGCTGCGATGGCTTGGGCGACGATCCATCGCTAGCTCGATGGTTCGTCTACTTGAGCCATTGCCCTTAGGTAGAAGATGGTCTCACTACCTCCACTGCGACGGTCTGTTGTCCCTCATCGTTGCACTTGGGCAGTTTTGACTGCTTTCTATAAAACGACCATAACTTTCTACCCCGATATCGGATTTAGATGAAATTGGTATCGTTGGAAAGCTAATTCAATTTCCCATATGAAAAAAAGTGAAAATATTAAAAATTCCATGTATATAAAAGTGGATTCATATTTCAAAGTAAGTTTCTAACATACTTGGGATGATTTTAAGCTAGGTAGAAGTACGGGGTATTACACCTCTCTTCTTCTTATCAACATGGGATAAGATCCCCATAGACAGACTTCTAAGAGAATCAACAGCAATATAGTTTTAACTAGATGGTAGTGAAGGCTGATGTCATAATACTTAAGCAATTTAAGCCACCTCCTTTGTTAGAGATTCAATTCCTTCTTAGTAAATACGTACTGCAAGCTCTTATGATATAAATATATATCCACATAAAACCCATAAAGATAATGGTGCTAGATTTTCAATACAAAGACTACAACCGCCAACTTTAAGTCGTGAGTTGGATAATTCCTCTCATGAACCTTAAGTTTTCTAGAAGCATAGGACACAACCTTACCATGCTGCATCAAGACAAAACCCAATCCCACACAAGATGTATCACAATACACAACAAACTCCTGAATACCCTCGAGTAGGGTCAAAACTGGTGTAGAAGTCAATTTATCCTTCAACCTCTCAAAACTACCCTCACAAGCATCAGATCATAAGAACTTAACCTTCTTCTGAGTCACCCTTGTCAATGGAGCAACAATAGAAGAAAATCTCTCCACAAACCTCCTGTAATACCCAGCTAAGCCTAAGAAACTCCTAATATCAGTAGAAGTTATGGGTCTTGGCCATTTCTTAACTGTCTTAACTTTTCATGGATCTACGTTGATTCGCTCACTCGAAATGACATGCACCAGAAAGGTCAAAGTATTTAGCTAGATCTCTCACTTAGAAAATTTTGCATATAACCTTTGGTCTTTTAGAGTTTGTAACATAATTCCGAGGTGATTGGCATGATCCTCCTCACTTTTGGAGTACACCAAGATGTCATCAATGAAGACTATAGCAAACAAATTTAGAAACTGCTTGAAAACTCAATTCATAAGATCCATGAATGCAGTCGGATCATTAGTCAACCAAAATGACATAATAAAAAATACTAGGTTCGAAAAGTAGTCTTAGGAATATCAACCTCCCTAATTTTCAATTGATGATAAATTGAACGGAGATCAATCTTAGAGAAACATCTAGTATCCTGAAGCTGATCGAAAAGACCATCAATCCTAGAAAAAGGATACTTATTCTTCACTGTAACATTATTCAACTGACGATAGTCTATACACATCCAAAGAGACCTATATTTCTTTTGCACAAAAAGTACAGAAGCACTCCATGGATAAATACTAGGATGAATGAAACCCTTATGAAAAAGATCCTTTAATAGATCCTTTAGCTCTTATAATTCAGTCAAAGTCATTCTATAAGGAGGAATAGAAATAGGATGAGTATTCGATGAAGATCAATCCCAAAATCTATTTCCCTATCGGGAGGAATTCCAGGAAGATCATCGAGAAACACTTTAGAAAATTCATTAACAAAAGGGATAGATTGCAAGAAAGGACTTTTAGAATTAGAATACCTAACCTGATCTAGATGATAAAGACACCCTTTTGAAATTATTTTTTGAGCTAAAAGATAAGAGATAAACCTTTCTTTGGGTACTAAGGAGCTCCCCTCCTATTCTAATACCGGTTCATTAGGGAAATGGAAATTGACCTTTTGGGTCCTACAATTTAGAGAGTTATGGCACGAATGAAGCCCATCCATCCCCAGGATAATATTGCAACCCACCATATCCGAATCTATCCAATCCACCAATATCTCCCTATGAAAGATGGACACCACACAACTTCTTTGGATTTTTCTAGAAAAATAGAATCACCCACTGAAGTAGAAATTGAAAAGGAGCCAAAAATACTTTTAGGACCAAAACCAAAGTGTGCAGCCATATAAGGGGTCACATAAGATAAGGTAGAATTTGTATCAAGCAAATAATAAACATAATAGGAGATGAAGTTGTAACATACCAGTAACAACATCTGAGGATGCCTCAAATTCTTGATGGATAGCAACTGCATAGGGATGATTTTGGCCAGTGTCGGTACCAGAAGTAGCGCCCTTTGGCGTAGTAGCTGAAAAAGTGGCAACCCAAACTTTATTAGCCTTAGTGACAACCTTGGCTAAAGGACAATATCAATGTATATGACCAAGTTAAACACAATTATAGCTTCAATTTCTGCCCTCATAATATCCATGATGAACCTACCTATAAAATGACAAGGAGGATAAGGTAGGGTTGACTGAGCTCCACTAGCCTGAGACTAGGCACCCTGTGACTTAGGACCATTGCCAGTCTGAAAACGATTATCACCCAAATCTTAGGATAGGGAGAAATAGCTATCGAATAAGAATTCCCCCAATTCTTCTTCTTAATCCACTGCGTACTATATCTCCTACTATTTTGCTAACCTGCATCCTGCTCTAAATATCTAAACTTATTATTCTGCTTTAAAAGATAACATAGTTCAATTAATTTAGGTGAACTATGTACTCTCCCTTCACCACCACCGCGCCATCCTTCCCCCCACCTCCAAACCCCTAACCCCATCTTCAATCGAAATACCCTAGTTTTAACCCTTGTAAATTTTTGGATTTTGAGCTTTGGACATCATATGACTAATGCGTACTTGTCTTATGATGTGGATACGATTTGGAGTCCTTGGTCATATGTTACTCAGTATGGTTTTGGTTGGTTTCTGTCCAAGGTATGAATGGACATTATACTAGTCGTATGTTAGGGTACGAGAAGTATAGTGTCAAACCATATGATGTCCTATGTCTAGCCTAGATGATTCTGCCTAGGGTACCAATTGTCTGATTGGATATGAGTTAGGCTATGAAATCGTATGTTGGACAGAATTGGAGTCCAATATTCTGTCTAGGGTATGATTGGTGGTGTGTACCACTCGTATGATTGGTGTACGAGTTAGGGAGGGGGAAGAGTCGTACCCCCTTGCGCATATTTTTCAGCTTTTAAGCTTAGGATATTTTAGACATTTTTCTCTCCAAAACCCTTAAGAAACCACCTCTTAAAATATATTGTAGCCTCTCATAACACACTTTGAAGGATCAAAACAGTCCAAAAATTATCTCTAAACACTCTCTTGAAGATTGGGCTAGGGTTTCTACAAGGTATTCATCAAGAGCCTCAAAAGTCAAGTTTTTTTCATGAATCTTCATGAATAAGGCATGTGACTCTTCCCTCATTGTTAGTTCAAAAAAATCATGTATCTAAAACTTTGTTTATTATTCATTAATGGTGGTTTTGAAAACCAATGTTGAGGGTCTTATTGGATATTGTTGAGTATTCTTTACTCATGATTTTAATTATATTTATACATGTTTTAAGGATGGTTTTGCATATGTGGGTTCTTGTTAATCATGGTTTAACAATTGGGTAATGGTTCACCCTAAACTTGATGGTTTTTACATTAGTTTTGGTTTTCGTAATGGTATGCCCTCAAAGTGATTGTGAAAATGCCTAAGAGAATAAATTAGTCACATCTTAAATGGTGTTTTAAACTAAGGAATTGACCTAATGAATATGAATGGTTGGTAAATGTTTTTGCAAAGGCCTTATTGGCCATGTAATAATTTAAACGGTAACCTTGGTTGCTTAATTGGCTAAAATGGTTTGAGTCCCTAAACATTAAATTTATTTATGTCTTTATTAGATAATGAGTTTGAGTCCCTATACTTAGAATTGAATTAGTGTCTTTATTAAATAATAGGTTCAATTCCCAAAGTCAAATGAATGATTGGTTGATTGAAAATAGTAATGGTATTTTGTAAGCTTGCAAATGGTATTAGTATGATGATACCAATGAAGTGCCTTTGGTAAGTAATTAGCTTAATGGTTGTGTATATGAAATGATGGTTTTAACTTGGGCTTTAAAGCAGGATATGTAGCCGGGCCATGATAATGAAGTCCGAAGGACTAACACTGGAAATTACAATAGTCGAAGCGGGTGTCTTTACAACTGAGAGGTTCAAGTCCTCCATAATACATGTATTGGTGCTTAAGTCACCTTGATTATGCCAGGAGGTTCGAGTCCCCCATATAGGCATATATGGCTATAAATTTTCTTGGGTTTGTGTAGCTACACGTATTGGGGCCCTTCCAGCTAGGGAAGGGCTCAACCCATGTCGTCTTGGGTGCCTTGTTATATGATGGTTTGCTATACAACCCAGGTTAATATTTTCAAAGCTCATGCTAATCTTGTTCCCTATCCCAGTATGGTATATATGTATATATATATATATGTATGTATTGCATTGGTTATGTGCATTGGATGATTGGTTTTGAACTGTTGGCATTATTTTATCCTTATACTTAAGTTACATGCTAGTGCTTCAAAGGCTAACCATTCTCGAACATTGTATCCCTACGCGATGCAGGTGTTGGTCATACTATCACAACTCCTACTTAGTGACTTAGATTCGGGGACAACTTGTATTGACTTGAAATGGTAAGCTTATATACTTTGAAAGACTCTATTTCTTGCTTTGAGTTTCCTTTATCTTTATTGGTTTAGACTTTGATATTGGTTTTGGCTATGGTCAGGGGCATGTCTCGACTAGATATTCTTGTTTTATTTTAGAGGCTTTGTATGGACAAATTGTGGACTTGGGTATGTTATAATATTGTTATGGGTTTTGTTATTATTTTGTGATTTATTGATTGGTTGGGTTGAGAATCAGGGGTGATCTTCAGTTCTTGTTAGACTTGGAATACCTATTACGACAAGGCCCTAGTTTGGGTCATGTCAAGTTGGTACCAAAGCACTAGGTTCATGCATAGTTGGGTGTCCACAAAGCCATGTCAAGTAGAGTCTCTTTTATGGATGTGTAGCACGCCACACTTATAAGATATAGGCTATGAGATGTTTAGGAATATTTCACTTTCTTGTTATTTTGCATTGAGCTATAGAGTCTAAGGTCTTGAGTCTTTTTGATTTTTGTTTGCTCATCTTTCAAATCATACCTCCAAGAAAATCTGATATTCTTGTAAACTTTTCTATCCCGACTAAGGACAATGTGGATGGAGCTCATCCAACTTCTAGAGTCCAGACCCGGTCAAGGGTCACTACATCTGACTGTTCTCGTTGGGTTCCACCTGTCCTCACTGATCCTACTCCTGAGGGCGATACTTATAGTCAGTCGCCTTAAGGGGAAATGCTGAGTTTCATTGCTCCATTACCTTGTTGACTTAGTTGGTATCTTCTCAGTCTGAGCATGGTATTCCTGTTACTCCATCTCCCGAGACCATAAGGGTTGGCCAGTTCATGAGGTTTGATCCTTCTATGTTTATTGGTATAAAGATTGAGGAGGTTCCTCAAAGTTTTATTAATGAGATAGAGAAGATCTTTTGGGTTATGCATGCTTTGGAGGTTGAAGGTGCTGAGTTTTCTGGCCACCAATTGATAGATGTGGCGTACTAATGGTATGAAGAGTGGGAATAGTTGAGGGGAGAAGATATAAATTCTTTCTAGTAAGAAGATTTTTCTAGTGTATTTCTGGACCACTTTTTTCCTCGAGATTTGGGTAAGGCAAAAGCAGAAGAGTTTGTGATTTTGAGGCAAGGTAAGATATTCGTCAAAGAGTATGCCTTAAAATTTTATTAGTTGTCTAGGTATGCTCCTAAGTTGGTTTCTAGCATGAGGGCTAGCATGCGTAAGTTCACTTTGGGATTGTTCGTCAGTTTATCCTTGAGAGTAAGGCTTTCTTGACATAGATATCTCCAAGTTGGTTATGTATATGCAACAGGTGGAGAAAGAGAAGAGAAAGCAGGCTGAGTTTAGTAAGAGGCAGGGAAAAAATTTAGTCCTTTTGAGCAAAGTGGTAGAGATGGTAGTAAGTGGCCAAAAAACAAGTAAGAGAGTTCTTATTCTTTCTTTATAGCTATTGCTCCTTACCCGAAGTCATCGAGTGATCATTAATTTTTGCATGATAGTGGGGTCCGAGCATAGGGTGCCCAATCTCAGGCTAGTAGGGCTCAGTCGGCTCCATCCCACCTTTCTTATAGATTTTATGGGTGGTCACATCATGGGTTCTATGAGAAAGGAAAGAACAAATGTTTTTATTGTGGAAAAATTGGTCATATGCAGTGTGAATGCCATGCTATAATGGATTTTGGGAATGGCTTCTGGGGCTAACAAGATCCATGTTGGCTTTTCATCTATTCCTGCACCAAAAAGGTGTTGATTCTACATCTATTTCTGCTTCTGGTGTCGGCACTGGCCAAAATTAGTTATGCTTTTGAATCTCATCAGGATTCTGAGGCATCTCCTGATGTCGTTACTGGTATGTTGAAACTATTCTCTTGTGATGTGTATTGTTTACTTGATTTAGGGTCTACTCTTTCTTATGTGACCCTATTCGTGGTTGTGCATTTTAGTTTTGATCCTGAGTTTATTTCTGATCTTTTTGTTGTATCTACCCAGGTTGTGACTCTATGATCTGTTAGTGGTAGAGAAACTATTATGGATCTGATAGAGTTAGACATGATTGACTTTGATGTCATATTAGAGATGGATTGGTTGCATTCGTGCTATGCTTCTTTAGACTGTCAAACCCATAAAGTCATGTTTAAATTTCCTAATTAGCGGTCATTATATGGGAAGAGGGTTCTTTAGTGCCTAAGAAAAGGTTCATCTCATATCTTAGAGCCTGGAAGTTGATTTCCAAAGGGTGTTTGTATCATTTGGTCCAGGTTAAAAATTCTAACTTGGAATATCTTTCCTTGCATTCTGTTCCTATGGTAAATGAGTTTTCTGAGGTCTTCTCTGATGACCTTCCTGGTGTCCCTCTCAATAAGGAAATTTATTTTTTAATGATCTTATTTCGGGCACTCGTTCTATCTCTATCCCTCCTTATAGAATGGCTCCAGCCGAGTTGAAAAAGCTTAAGGAGCAATTGAAGGATCTCTTAGATAAAAGTTTTATCCATCCTAGTATGTCTCCTTGGGCACTCCTGTGTTGTTCGGGCGTAATAAGGATAGTTTCCTTCAGATATGTATTGATTATCGGCAGCTGAATAAGGTGACCATAAAGAATAAATATCCTCTTCCTAGGATCTATGACTTATTTGATCAGCTTTAAGGTGAGAAGTATTTCTCTAAGATTGATCTTAGGCTGGGTTATCACCAGCTTAAGATTAGGGAGGAAGATATTTCTAAGACTGCCTTCAGGACCCAATATGGGCACTATGAGTTCCTAGTTATGTCTTTTGGGTTGACCAATGCTCCAACAGTGTTTATTGATTTGATGAATAGGGTCATCCATCAGTTTCTGGATCTGTTCGTCATTGTTTTCAGATGATATTTTGGTGTACTCTAAGAGTGAGGTGGATCATATCGATCACCTCCGTGCTGTGTCGCAAACCTTGAGGGATCAATGTTTGTATGCCAAGTTCTCAAAGTGTGAGTTTTGGTTGAAGGTTGTGACTTTTTTTGGTCATGTTATCTCTAGTGAAGGGATTATGGTGGATCCATAAAAGGTTGCAGTGGTTAAAAAGTGGCCTAAACCCATAACTCCAATTGATATTCAGAGCTTCTTGGGTTTAGCCGGCTACTTTAGGAGATTTATAAAATGGTTTTTGACTATAGTTTCCCCATTGACTAGATTGACCTAAAAAAAGTAAAGTTCTTGTGGCCCGATGCATGTGAGGGTAGTTTTGAGAAGTTGAAGAATAGGTTAACTTCAGCTTTGATTTTAACATTGCCCGAGGGTAATAATGGATTTGTAGTGTATTGTGATGCTTCTCGTGTTGAGCTTGGTTGTGTGTTGATGCACATGGTAAGGTAGTGTCTTATGTTGCTAGACAGTTGAACGTTCATGGGAAGGACTACCCTACTCATGATTTAGAGTTGTTGGTTGTGGTATTCCATTGAAAATTTTGCATCACTATCTCTATGGTGTTTATGTTGATATTTTTTCTGATCATAAGAGCCTCTATGTTGTTACTTAGAAAAAGTTGAATCTCAAGCAAAGGAGATGGCTTGAGTTGCTGAAGGACTACGATATGATTCTCTACTACCATCTATGTAAGGATAACGTAGTTATTGATGCTCTTAGTAGGTTATCCATGAGGAATCTAGCTTATGTGAATGAGGATAAGTAGGAGTTAGTAAAGGACATCCATCATTTGACTAATCTTGGAGTTTGTCTCATGGACTCTAAGGATGGGGTGTGTTTGTGTATCTGATATTATAGTTGTCTCTTGTTGTTGAGATAAAGAAAGAGCAAATGTTAGATCCTGATTAGATGAATATTAGAGAAAATTTAGGTTAGTAGAAGGTTGTTGACTTTGTGATTGGTGGATATGGTATCTTGAGGTACCAAGGTAGGCTATATGTTCCCGAAGTGCATTGTTTGTCAACAAGTGAAAGTTGAGCACATGAGACCCGGAGGTTTGTACCAAAAGATTGAGTTGTCCAAACGGAAGTGGGAGATATTCAATATGGATTTCATTACTAGTCTTCCTTGATCTCAAAATTGGTGTGATTTGATTTGGGTCATTGTGTATAGGATGAGCTAGTCTGCTTACTTCTTGCCTGTGAGGACTAGTTATTCGGTGGAGGATTAAGTTGTATCTTGTAGAGATTGTAAAGTTGCATGATGCACCTGTTTCTATCATTTTGGACCATGGTACTCCGTTCTCTTCTTATTTCTGGAGATCATTTCAGAAAGGTTTGGGAACTAAGGTGTGCCTTAGTACCGCTTTCCACTTGCAGTCAGATGGACAAGAAGAAAGGACTATTCAAACATTGGAAGTTATGTTTCGTGCTTGTGTAATTGACTATGGTGTTAGTTGGGTTTACTATTTGCCTCTTATAGAGTTTGCTTATAATCATAGTTATCACTCTAGCATTGGTATGACTACTTTTGAGGTATTGTATGGTAGAGATGTCATTCTCATATTGGGTGGTATGAAGTTGGTAAGGGTAAGTTGTTTGGCCTTGACATGGTTCACCAAGCCTTGGAGAAGGTGAAAGTGATTGGTGATAGACTAAAAGCCACTCAAATTCATCAAAAGTCCTATGTAGATGTGAGGCATAGGGAGTTGGAGTTTAAGATTGGCGATTGGGTGTTCTTAAAGGTGTCGCCCATGAAGGGAGTGATGCAGTTTGGTAAAAAGAGAAAGCTCAGTCTCTGGTATGTTTGTCCGTATTTGGTTTTGAAGAGGGTTAGTAATGTTGCCTATGAGTTGGAGTTGCCTCCTATCTTGAGCTCTATTCATCCGGTTTTCCATGTCTCTAAATTGAGGAAGTGTATGGGTGATCCTTCATTAGTTGTTTCTTTGGAAGGATTTGGTATTTTTGATTCCTTACGTTATGAGGTAGTCCCTGTTGAGAGCTTGGATTATCAAGTTTGTCGGTTGCGAACGAAGGATGTGGCTTCT
The DNA here is from genome assembly GCF_002878395.1 of Capsicum annuum. NCBI lineage: Eukaryota > Viridiplantae > Streptophyta > Magnoliopsida > Solanales > Solanaceae > Capsicum > Capsicum annuum. The sequence continues at coordinate 49,390 of NW_025861637.1, forward strand.
ATAAAGGTTCCTTGGAGGAACCATAAGGTTGAAGAAGCTACTTGGGAGGCAGAAAAGTATGTAAAGTCCAAGTATTAACACTTGTTCACCATTCCAAAAATTCATGCTTGAGGTATGTATTGATCTTAATGTCTTTGTTTTATGTCTTTGCTTTCTAATTTGGTTAAAGGGAAGTTTGATGAGTAATAATGTGTTAAATCGTGCTTGCGGTTTCTCTAATTTGTCATTCAAGGACGAATGATCCTAGTAGGGAGAATTGAAACACCCTAGTTTTGATCATTGGAATTTTTTGGATTTTGAGCTCTTTGGACATTATATGACTTGTGATTACTTATCGTATTATGTAGATATGGTTTGGAGTTCTTGGTCATATGATACCCCGTATGGTTTTGGTTGGTTTTTGTACAAATGGACATTATACTAGTCGTATGTTAGGGTACGAGAAGTATAGTGCCAAATCATATGATATCCTATGTCTAGCCTAGATGATTTTGCCTAGGGTACGGTTCTAGGGTACCAATCGTATGATTGGATATGAGTTAGGCCATGAACTGGAATATTGGATAGAATTGGAGTCCAACATTCTGTCTAGGGTACGAATGGTGTGTACTACTCATATGATTGGTGCACGAGTTAGGGGAGAAAGTTGTACCCCCCTGCGCATATTTTTTAGCTTTTAAGATGAGGATATTTTAGAAATTTCCCACCCCCAAACCCTTAAGACCCCATGTCTTAAAACACATCGTAGCCTCTCATAAGACACTTTGAAGGATCAGAACACTCTAAAAACTATCTCTAAACACTATCTTGAAGATTGGGCTAGGGTTTTTACAAGGTAGTCATCTTGAGGCTCAAGAGTCAAGTTCTTTCCATGAATCTTCATGAATAAGGTACGTGACTCTTCCCTCATTGTTAGTTCATGAAAATCATGTTTTTAAAACTTTGATTATGATTCATTAATGGTGGTTTTGAAAACCAATGTTGAGGGTTTTGTTGCATATTGTTGAGTATTGTTTACTCTTGGTTTTAATTGTGTTTATACATGTTTTAAGAATGGTTTTTCACATGTGGGTGTTTGGTAATTATGGTTTAACAATTGGGTAATGGTTCACCCTAAACTTGATGGTTTTTACTTTGGGTTTTGGTCTTGGTAATGGTACCATCTCAAAGTGTATGTGAAAATGCCTAAGAGAATAAACTAGTCACATGTTAAATGGTGTTTTGAACTAAGACATTGGCCTAATGAATATGAATTGTTGGTAAATGGTTTTGAGAAGGCCTTGTTGGCCATGTAATTATTTAAATGGTAAACTTTGTGGTTTAATTGGCTACAAGGGTTTGAGTCCCTAAACATTAAATTGATTTGTATTTGTTAGATAATGGGTTTGAGTTCCTAAACTTTGAATTGAATTATTGTCTTTGTTAGATAATGGGTTTGAGTCTCAAAGTCAAATAAATGATTGATTGATTGATAATGGTAATGGCATGTTGTACGCTTGCAAGTGGTGTTGGTTTGGCGATACCAACGAAGTGTCTTTGGTAAGTAATTGGCTTAATGGTTGTGTATGTGAAATGATGGTTTTAAATTGGGATTTAAAGCGAGATGTGCCGGACCGTGAAAGTAGAATCCAAAGGAATAACACTGGAAATCACGCTAGCCGGTGCGGGTGTGTTTACGATCGGGTAGTTCGAGTCCCCCCCAAAATTTATGAGTTGGAGGTTCGAGTCCCCCATATAGGCATATACAGTTATGGATTTTCTCTGGTTCGTGTGGCTACATGCATTGAGGGCCTTCCAGCTAGGGGAAAGCTGGGTCCATATAGCCTGTGGGTGCCTTTTTATTTCAAATGACCTTTTATGATTATTAAAAACAATGTAAATTTTTATTCTACTGTAAAATTTATAAATTGTAAAATGTATATGATATTGTGTAATTGCTTCATTATATTCTAGAAACTAGTTCAACCCCTCCCCCCCCCCCCCCCCCCAATCCTTAATGTGCATTTTTTTCTACTATATTTTAATTACTTTATTTTTCTATAATTTGACTTTGAATTAAATTATTTTTTTGTGTTACAGACATAACCAGTTTAGTTTTCTTCACTCTTATCTCAAAATATAGAAATTAGAATAGATAAGTTTTGTTATGCATAACAAAATAAATGATATGTAGATTAGAAGAAGACTTCAAACTAATTTAATATGTTAGAAGTGATTATAATTTAAAATTTAAGTTAAACACTTTCACAACTATCGAAATATAGTCTTATCTCATATTCTATAATTCATCTTTGTGTTCTTAATTTTCTTTCTTTATATTATGAAATTAAGTGATGCCCAAATCACTATAAAAAGTTTATACATAAATATAAATTTTCAAATAAAATTAAAAGAGAATAAATAAATTAAAATATCAAGATGTCTATAAATATATTTGTGATCCTCTAAAAAAAAGTAAATATGTGAATGTGATATTAAATATAGAAATCAGAAAATTATGAATTGCATATAATTGAATGAAATAAAGAAAAACTATAAAATAAAAAAACATTAAAAAGATGAACAATAATATCAAATACATATTTTAAAATATTTACGACTTTCATTATTATAAAATAAATATTTCTATTTTGTTTACATATGATTTTTTTGAACTTTTATTCTATATCTTTTCAATTTTTAATTTATAGATAACAATGTGTATTAACTAATTACTTCAGTATATTTTAAAAATTAGTTTAAAAACTATCCCCCAACACCTCAGTTTTCTATAGTTTGTTATTTATTTTTATGTTTTTCATTTTCTTTGTCTATTCTAAGGAACTACTGAAGAAGCTAGAACTCTATTCCAACTCAGATTTAAATATCATATCAATTTGTTAAAAGAGATCAATTTATTGTTCTTTGTTATTCTTGCTTTTTAAAATTGAGATAGATATTTGAAATAAAAAATATTCTTACATTAACAAAAATGGAATGAAAGAAGACTAGTTTGTTACTCGGGGTGATGAGCTAAAAGTGACAAAAGAGTTTGAAAATTCGGTATAGGTGTCTCAAGTCTTAATAATTGAGTGGAGGTGACAATTACTTTATTATGAATTAAGAAAGTTGAGAAAATTTAAAAATAACTCACAAGTTTATAAATTTACACTTTGATCCAAATGTTCGTTAATATAACAGGAAACGGAGGAAAAAAAGGTGTGTTTCTCTCTCTTCTCATCCGTTGTTGTTCTCTCTCTTCGTGATTTTTATTGTTCATTATTGCTACTGCTTTATTCATCATCTTCGGTTTCATTGTCATCATTTTTCACTTCATTATCATCTTCATCTTCTTCTTGTCGACCATTGTTGTTGTTTTAATCGCTACTACTGCTATTTTGCTTGACTAATTTTTTAGGTGAAATTTTATTTCGTACATTACTTTTCACTTTGGCATTACTTCATAGGTGACTTTGGTAAGTAAAATTATGATTTTTAGTTGAATTTGTCATTTGGGTACACTGCTACTGCTGTTTTTTCAACAATGGATAGAACCCGTTCATGAATACACTATAAGAGCCCAAAATTTAAACATGTCACTCAGTCTATTGCAATAGAAGACTCATATGTTGGATTCAAGTTTATGATTCTATAGTGCCCGTAACATGAATCAAACAGATCGTTAATCAGTTGCAACAGATGTGTTATCTGTTTCAATAGATAAATTATTCTGTTGTAATAGATAATTATCTGTTGCAATAGACGAGAAATATGTTGCAACAAAATATTTATCTGTTGCACCAGATGAGTAATCTGTTTAGAACAACACAATACAACTCCTTCCACAAACCCAACAGATAACCCATATGTTTCAACTCTTACTATTGATACTGGATTCAAATTATTTCTTAATCGTCAGCATGTTTGTTGAGAAGAAGAAATAGACAGAATGAAAATTAAATTAGAATTAAAATGTCAAAGTCGATCAACATAAATTTTTTATTAAATAAAAACAAATAAAAATACATAGACTAAAAGAAAAAAATAATTTGCCTTCACGAGGTAGGGGGTTAAGGTCTAGGGATACACTACCCTCCCCAGATCCCACTTCTGGAATTATACTGGTTATGCTGTAGTTTTTATTTTCGTGTTTTTATCTGATCAACTTTAATAATTTACTAAGTGCTTAATTAATATGATCTAATAGTGGTCTCTACTTGAGTATTAATGTATGCATTAGGTCAAGTTTTAAGTTTCAACTCTTGCTATTGCTACTGAATTCAAATTATTTCTTAATCGTCGATATGTTTGTTGAGAATAAGAAATATACTGAATAAAAATTAAATAAGAATTAAAACATCAAAGTCGATCAAACATAAACTTTTTATTAAACAAAAACAAATAAAAATACATATACTAAAAGAAAAAAAATAATTTGCTTTCACGAGGTAGGGGGTTAAGGTCTAGGGATACACCACCCTCCCTAGATCCCACTTCTGGGATTATACTGGTATGTTGTAGTTCTTATTCATGTTTTTATTTGATCAACTTTAATAATTTACTAAGTGCTTAATTAATATAATCTAATAGTGATCTCTACTTGAATATTAATGTATGCATTGGGTCAAGTTTTAAGTTTCAACTCTTGCTATTGCTACTGGATTCAAATTATTCCTTAATTGTCAACATGTTTGTTGAGAAGAAGAAATAGATAGAATGAAAATTAAATAAGAATTAAAACGTCAAAGTCAATCAAACATAATTTTTTTATTAAACAAAAATAAATAAAAATACAAAGGATAAAAGAAAAAAAATCTAATTATTATTATCATCATTATTGCCAGTCGGCCAATCTTTAACCAGCAGCAACAGTGCCCTCCTCAGCCTTCGAATCTCCCGGAGCATCCTTGCTCTCATTACAAACAACTCCAATTACAGGTAATGAACTTGCGTCTGAAGTTCCCACACGGTTTCTTGTAAAATAACAACATCCCACACTGGATCAGCCATATCTAGAACATGAATGAATTGACAAAAAATATTAAAACAAAAGTAAAGAAAAGAATCTGAATATAATACAACGTACACTACCAATTGGGTATATTTATACAGAAAGCAAGAAAAAAACTTACTTAAATCAGGGAAGAGAAAGTGGTTGAAGGTGTAATATGAAAGACAATATGCAAGAAATAAATTTAGTAGAATGAACAAGTAAGTTGAGATCTATTTATATAGGATTGAATTTGAATGAGTTAGGCAAAAAGACACGACTGTTCATCTCCATTTATTAATTACATACAAACTGATGACTTTTCGATTACTTTGAAAAGTTATGACTTAATTAAATGAAACTGTTGACTGACTTTTTGATTATTGTGATAAGTTATGATTTTTTAGCTTATTATTATTAATTAGTTCTTTTCAGTAACCGTTTTTATTGAGTTGTGACAAAAAATTCTATATTTGTTGCATTAGATAACCCATCTGCGGTAACATATATACCATCTGTTGCAACAAATCGACAACATGTTGCATTAGATAATCTATCTGTTGCAACATATAATCTATCTTTTTAATAATCATCATATCATTAATCCAAATTTGGTGACTTTTTTATTATATAAATTTAAAAACAAAAATGACGAAAAGTCACTACTTATCCCTATTTTATATTAACTTCAATTATCCAAATTAAATAACCATTTTTTACGATTATAAATTGTGTTTATTATTTATTTTCTTATTGTCTTTTGTGAAAAAAATGACTTAATTAAAACAAGCTGGTGAGTTTTTACAAAAAGTCACGACTGTTCACCTTTTTTTAACAATCATCATATACCTTAGTTAATCCAATGTTGTGACTTCTTTATTATATAATAAATAAATAATTAAAAAAAACAAATTTAAAAACAAAAATGGTGAAAAGTCACAATCAGTTATTAAAATTAAATAACCATTCTTTTATGGTTATAATTTGTGTTTATTATTTATTTCCTTATTATTTATTTACGAATCGTTTTTCATATTAAATAATCGAAAAGTCATGACTTTTCACCCTCACTAACAATAACCCTTTTTTAATTAATAACCGTCTGTTGCAACATATGATCCATCTGTCGTAATAGATTAACCATCTGTTGCAACATATGGTACATCCATTGCCACAAATGCTCAATTCCTACCTCCAACCATCAATATGTTGAGAATAAGGAATATACAAAATTAAAATTAAATATCAAATAAGAATTATAAATCCAAAGTCGACCAAACATAGATTTTTGAATCCATTATATACAAATATATACAAGGAAAAAAATGTACCCCTGGGTAGATCTGATATAATAAAAGAAAATACTTATGCTAAAAGAAAAAAATAATCTAATTATTATTATTACTATTATTATTATTATCAACCGACACATCGTCATCCGACAGCAGCAGGGTCCTCGTCAGCCTTGCTCTCATGTCGCTCAACTCCCATCGGAGTTCATGAATTTGTCTTTCAAGTTCCTGCAAGGAGTCGCGCAAAATCACCTTGTCCAAATCTGGATCAGCCATATCTAGAAGTGGAGTTATATATAAATACATCTCTTAATTAAACAAAACTGGTGACTTTTCGAATATGTAAATTAAAAAAACTGATCTAAATCCAATATTTTATCTTTTATTGTATTTCAGAAAGAAAAAAAATTGTTTTAAAATAAATCTAGCAGATGGGTAATCTATTGCAAAATATATTATATCTATTTAATAATTTACAATATATCGACAATCTGTTATAACAGATGGATATATCTGTTTGATTTTCCCAATAGATAAGTCATAAGTTGCAACAGATTGATCATCTGTCGAAACAAATGTCTATAATTGTTTGATAATTTTAGCAAATGTATCATTTGTTGCAACAGGTTCTGTTTATTCAAATTAACCCATAGATGGGCTAGAAAGAATAAGATACGCCCAGATGGATGGATTCATTTTTATGTGTGGGAGTAATGTATTACTGATAAGGTCATTGGGATAATACACATAAAGTACAATGATTTTGTGAATGCAGTTTTTAACTGATTAGGCATTGATCATTCAAATAAGATCCTCCATTGTACAATTTAGTTTGATAGGTTCGAATTGGTGAGGCTGAGGGGCCCATAAAGATGGTGCCGATACCCTGTTATGAATTAATGACAGTTGTTGCTCATGTTTATGCATGTCAAGTTTTGAAAAAGGATCAATATTTAGTGTCATTTCATAGATCCAATAGCGATTGGACTTAACTTTAAGTGTGCATTGGACTCTGAGAAGGCCTTCAAAGCATCACACTGCATAAAATAAGAACTGAATACCAATAGAAATTCTCCTCACCCAAATTTATATGAAAGTGTTGTTAGAGAAGATGATTATATGCCAGAAAGAGCCGTAGGAGAATAATTGCGAGGTAAAAGGGGATTTGATGAAAGACTATACCTTCTAAGAGATAATTGAAGAGAAAAACATAGGGTAGCAAAGAACTTCTAGCAAATCTGTCCGTTGAAGCTAAATTAGAACACGAGAATCTGAATCAAGTGCAAATATAAAAGTGTATCCAGTACTAAAAATTTGTCTATTGTCTCTCTTAAAGAAAATTAGTTCAACTGGGCACTTTGCTGGGGAGTTGCGACTAGGTAGCGTGGTAGGAACGATCACCTACATAGAAAATAATAGAACGCCAAGAAAGCAGCTTTGCGGGCATCGAGGGTTGAAATAATGTATGGTAAGTAAAGAAAACTTAGCCCAAGAACAACTGCATTTAAAATAAGCAATCTAAGCGAAGGCGACAATTTTTGAATTTTAAATTGCAGCCCATGCCTTCTTATTTATGGTTCTGATTAGGTCCACTGCTATTGACCTGATCGGAACCACAAACAAGATTGAAAGATAGATTGAGTATCATTACTTCCTTAGCAATATGGATATAATTGCTTGTTTTTTCTTGCCTTAGCATTCTTTCAACATATCTTGGAGAATATCAGATGCTTGTTGTAGTATGTGAATCCCAATAATTTTCAATCTTGCCTCCAGCTTGCTGATTCGAGATTCAAGTATGTCGTTTCCATCTTTGAGGATAACATAGAGTTCTTGGCCTTTTGTGAGCTTGTCAATGAGGGAGAAACACTTTTTTCAAAGCTGTGGCATTGTAAAAGGCCTTCAGAAGGCTTCCACAACACTTTTTTTAGAAGTCTTAAATGATACATGAAGGGTCGCTATGTTTGTTTTAGGTCAACATCTTGATGCACACTCAAGCAGTGGT
>NW_025861638.1:0-2218 GCF_002878395.1 Capsicum annuum
TCAATGATACTTCAAGGTTTGGCAAGATATGCAATTTAAAAGGAAAGGACTTTTATTGAAGTTGTCAATATGGTCCAAAAGAAACAACACAAAAGACAACCTTCTCAAGCAAATTAATTATTAAAATATCTGGAATGTCCTTAATTTTAATTATATTGACTTTAGGCATATATTTTTTTTTGTTTCCCATCCGGTGTTCGATATCCGTATTGGAGCCCGACTACTTCAGATTTACGCCGGGTAAGGCCCCATTTGGGGGGTAGCGCTCCCACTTTAAGCATATATGTTGAAATAGATCTTCTATAATATATAATACAATTGCTTTTAGAATTAATAATTCTCAAATTACCTTTCAATGATATATATATATATATATATATATATACTAGTTAAGTGTACGTGCTTTGCACGTATATATCACATTAACTATAATCTTTGAATATAAAAGGAACAAATTATTATGGTTTTGATATATTTTCTTAAAACTACAATAACAAGTGTTCATTAATCGATGGAATAATTATTTTTCTTTTTATAGTATGATGAGTATTGGATAGTATTCAATTGTAAATCTAGTTTTTAACTGAATAGAAAAGTCTTGTAAAAAGAATATTATTTGGTTTGAAATTTTTAAAATATATTACTGCAATACCCCGTACATCTACCTAGCTTAAAATCATTCCAAAAATATTAAAGAATTACTTTAAAAGATGAATCCACTTTTATACATGTGGAATTTTCAAAATTTTGACATTTTGTTGTGTGGGAAATTGAATAAGCTTTCCGCCGATATAAAATTCGCCCAAATCCGACACCCGGGCGAAGAGTTAGAGCCGTTTTAGTAAGACAGTGTACCACCTGGTACTTTAGCGCGTCTCGGAGCCATCCAAAATGGCATTTGTCAAAATTCAGTGAGCCTCCAAAATTATGGCGCATCGCACCAAGGCTTAAATCCAGAGTTGTCAAATTTCAGTGACACGGCGCAATAGCGCCACGTCCCGCCAAGGGTCCAGGTCGGGAAAATTTTCACAAAAATTAAAAAGACACGTTCAGGATTAAAAAGGGTCAATTTTTCACCCCTATATAAACCCAATAACACGTGATTCAGCCATATTTCACCTAAAATGTAGTGTTTCTCTCAAGTTTCTCTTAAGAACAAGTTAGGGTTTTCAATTGGGGATTCAAATTCAATACTCAAATTCAAGAATCTCTTCGTCAATATTCGTAGAATCAAGAACTAAGGTATGCACAGTGTTCATTCATGGATTTCTTTCATCCATGAAGCCCAAGAATCAAGCTTTAAATCTTGTATTGTGAATATTTTGTTGTGGGTTGATTATGTTCATGTGATTATGGTTGTATGATTCCCAAGTTGGAATCTTTATGTGCTGTTCATGAACCTATGCTAGTATGTGATTTGAAACATGTGAAATTGAGTTGAAATATGAAGTTTTGTTGTATTAATTTGATGGTCATGCCTATGCCCTAAGTCATGCATCCTAGGTGTTTGATAAAATGCCTAAGAGAATAGAAATTAAGCATTATAGCTTAATTGTGACCCAAGTGATAAATGCATGCTTTACCCAATGACCAACAATGACTTTCATGATATTGTGTGCATTATGAATGGTTGAGAGAATTTTCATGAGATTAGGTTGATGAAAGTATGACATGTTTATATGCAATTCCATCCATGTACAAGACTATGATAACCATGTGCTTCATGAAATCCCCAAATTAATGTATTATGGATTGTTGATTTTGGTCATGTGTTCAAGAAGTGTCAAGTCTTGTCAGTTTCATGCTATCGAGTCCTAGGGGTACTTGTACCCGATAATTTAGTTGTGTGCCTAGAACCAGTGTCATGTTTCCACGATACTCTCAGTCAAACCACGATCAGTAGAATTCAGTCAGTCTTGTGACTCAGGAAAACTCAGTAAACTCAGTATCAGTCCAGTCTCATTCAGTAATCTTATTAATCTCAGTGATCTTAGTCAGTCATCATGTCTCAGTAGTATTCCATTAGTCAACGGAACTTAGTGAACTTAGTTCAAATCAGTTATACAATACGATCAGTAACAATTCAGTTCAGTATAATCAGTTCAGTGTCTATTCGGTTGGGAGTAGGATTCAGCACCGAGTGAACCCAGAGATGAGGACACACACTGTCGACCAGTAAAGGGTGTGATCCTTAGTAGCAATCCCTGCGTTTCAAAAC
>NW_025861639.1:0-2167 GCF_002878395.1 Capsicum annuum
AATTTTTGGACCATCTTTTAAACCCTTTTAATCTCAGCCATTGGATCAAAATTGATCCAATGACTGAGATCAAATCTCTCACTCTCTTCTTTAAACAAAACCTAAAACCTAATCCAATTTTCAACAACAACAAAGCAGCCACCTCTCTCCTCCCCATACTCTCTCTCTCACCACAACAGATGCATCACTGTCACCGGTGAACCGCCGCCGATCAACCACCCAACACCAGCGCCGCTCCTCTCTCCCTTCTCTCTCTCTCTCTTTCTCTTTAAAACCACCAGAAAACCCATGCTCCGGCGAGCCGCGCGCCACCAACAGCCCTTATTGTGAGCCCAAATGAAGCCATCTCCGACCAAGCCCTGCCCCACCAACAGCCCTCAAACAACGCCTTCTCCATCCCTCCACGTAGCCGCCGCCCTCCACCGGAGAAGTGGGTAACTCCATCACCGATCAAGCGCCTGTCAGATTCCCCATCTACCGACGGAAAAGGCAACAGCAACAGGAGCTGCCAGTCCGAAGGACCACCACTGGTCCACTTCTCCGCCGCCATAATTTCCACTCATCGCTGGCAAAATCCGTGAATCCATCCAGGTTTGTACTCAATTTAATTTCATGTCCCAAATTAACATTGTTATCTTCTTCTCGTTCTTTTATTTGATAGATTATTAAATTTGAAATTATAACAGTTGATTTTGATTTTTTGATTCATCCAATTTCGTATTTGGTTTCACTCTAAATGGCTTGGTCATATATTTTTCCTTCTTTGATGATTTGAATAATTGATTCCATTGATTGAAATTTTTTCCTTTTTTAGCTTGATTGATTTTATGTAAATTGATATTTGAATTCTGATCTTCAATTGTGCCGCCAGAGCTTACCTGGAACTTTTGCTGGTTGTTAGCTAGCATTAACATTATAATTGAGTTATTTTAGCTCCTCGGATGTCTTCCGATATGTTTCCATGGATAACATGATATTGTAGTTTAGCTAAACAAAATGTTCCTAATTTATTTAGTTAAGAAGCTTTTTATATCTTCTAGATATTTTTACTATGGAGATAATTTAAAGTAAAAGAATGGGATATAGTTTAGTGCAGCACCTTATGGTTTATTTGAGAATAATACTTTCCATTCTGGTTAGTCTTCTTCTATTTTTGTTTTCATGTTTGTCTAATATTCTCCTCTGTTTACTTCTGTTAATCCTTTTTCCTTTTTATAATGTAGGTCTTCAATTGAGATTAGCTAAGTCGATAGTCTTCTTTGACTGTTCTGTTCTATCGAGTGGTTTGATATCGAGATTAGCTAAATATTTTGCTATTTCCTATAGCTTTTTGTCTTCAAATCATACCCTCGTGATGCTTCAATATTTCTTTACTTGTACACTTGCAGTTGCCTCTATCTGCTACCAGCTTGCTTGATCGAGATGAGTTTTTCAGGGTTTGTCGCTTATTTTACTTGTGTTAGATATAATCTTAATGACAATGCTGACTTTTCATGTGTTTTGGCATAGTAGAACTGGAGTATTTAATGAGGCTTCCATCATCTTTGTTATGGTTGAATATGGTTGTTTCTTCTTGCTTATTTATTTTTATAAAATATTGCTGAATACAAATTGCTTCACTTCCCTAATTCAAGGGCACATTAAAAATTTGCTTCAGATTACTAATTTATTTGTGTTCCATGAAACGAAGTATCAGGGAAGTATTAATATTCTACAAGTTGACTTAATTTACAAATTTTATCATATTGACGTTTGCTAAGAGCTCAAGACCAAAAAATATTTGTGCATCATTTCTGAACATCAGGTACAATCTGAGGCCACATGTTTTTGGCCATGTTGATGTTTCTTTTCATGTTTCTAAAGCTACAAATATGTGAATCTTCGCTAGATAAAATGGTTGGATTCTTTTGAAAATACTTAACCACATGCAATCTTGGAAGAAACAGAGATGATGTTTGTTGGTCCTCTATTTATCTCCTTGGAATGTTTAGTAGCTTGATGCTTAGACACCTTAATTGTCCCTTCAACTTGGTGATGCTTATACACCTTGATTGTTACTACAACTTGGTCAAAGTGAAATGTTTCTCCCTGCAGACTTTGAGAAATGATAAAACACACTAGAAATGGAGAGAATGTGGATCTACATTATAAATATTTTCATTAGCAT
>NW_025861640.1:0-3460 GCF_002878395.1 Capsicum annuum
CGTCCTTCCTTCTCAATGCCCGGGCATCCATCCAATGCATTCTTTTCGATCTTGTACCCTATGTAGGCTTGCAAAGCATAGGCGTCACAAGCGGTACACTGAACACCAACCCAATCTCGACGAAAAAAAGCAAAAGCAAGTACATCCTTAACGGCCTCTATTCCTGACGTGAACGGCCGCTTTCTTGGAACTAATTCATAGGCACTTTCCATTAGTTAGACTTCACACACTATATAAACAAATAGTTGAAGCGTGCGATAGAAAGCGGAAAAACGAATTGATTGACTATTGAGTGCAAGCCCGTAAATAGACGACTATGGGCAGTTCAGGTGCGCTTAAAGTCAACTACAACTAGAAGGCATGCCGATCTTGCCACCCCTTTGACTGTGAAAAGCTCCAAATAGGCACACAGTAGTTTAGAGTAGAAGGAGCGGAAAGCCACTTGACTGGTTGGAAAGGAGCTCTGACGTTGGAATTCAATAGTGACAGAAATGGTCATCTATGCTCTACAGCTACTGGTGTCATCGCCCAGCAAAGAGGTGGAACCAACCAAGACTGAACACTAGCCCCATTTTGTAGACGGGTTGGGACCGGCCTTCTATCCCGGTGAATAATGTTCCACTGATTAGGCGGGGACAGGATTCGAACCTGCAATCTTCAGGTCATGGGCCTGATGAGTTGACCAATTCCTCTACCCCGCTTCTTCCCCTTCTCTTTCGAGCTTCGAAAACCAAGGTTCGACCCTTCTTTCTTAGTTGAATACTTAATTCAACTTGAGCCTTCAATAAGCTATCCCTATTAGTTCCTAAAGAATCTTCCTTAAACTGCTTCTTCCTTACTTTTAAGACCTCCTCCAATGTAGTTATCTCCTGAAAAATATTTTCAAATTTCTGCTTAATCCAAATGGTTAAAGCAGTTTTTGTCTGTTTAAGTTTCTGATGAAAGATGATAAATGGATTGCCTTCTATTTTAGTATGTCAGTTTTGTCTTACCACTTCTATGCATGATTCCTCTTTCAACCAAAAATTTAAAAACCCAAAATATTTAATAATTTGATCTTTTTTTCTACTGAATTAAAGTAACAAAAGAGCATGATCTGAACCACTTCTTACCAATTATTCCACCTCTAAAACTACAAATACATCAAACATCTTATCATTACACATTACCCTGTCCAATCTTTTAAAAATGCATTCTTCATCTGTTCTTCCATTCCACCAAGTATATTTGCTGCCTATAAATAACTTTTCTCCAGATTGCACACACTTATACAATGATTGAAATTTGTTGTCTCTACCACTATAACAGGTAATCCTTCCAGCTTTTCTTCTTCATCCCTTATCACATTAAAGTCCCCCTACTAGCTAAGGTTTATGAATATTATTAGATAATTCTCTCAATGACTCCCATAATAATAATATTTTATTTGGACTGCACTTTGTATATACCAATGTATATTTACTGATATTCCAGCATTCTGATTCTCCAATTTTAATGAAAACTGGTATGCCTCATTCCTAATTACACTGTACTACATTGTAGAATCCATAAATGCCTATATCTTGCTTGAAATATTAGTTGTTGCATGCTGCATCCCTAATCTTCTTTTGTAATCATCAATATTGTAGCTTTCCTAAAAAGGCTCCATGAGGCCTATGAAACAAAACTGATGTCTCTTATGCATTTTATTCAACCTTATGAATGCTTTCTGAGTATTCACTAATCTGATATTCCATATTAAAGCATTCATTTTGATTTTGATTTTGTTGTATGACTCCTTGTATGCATTGCACTTCTTCTTATTTGTAAGCTCCTTGGAGACAAATCACCTGCTACAGCCACCTGTTCAATATTTTTCTCTAAATCTTCCTCATCCATATCTACTTTGTTGATATTTGTAAGCTCAAGTTGCTTCCTTGCATTTATTGCTAAAGGAACAATTCCTTCTAGCATCATGACTTCTGTGTTTGTATTTTGTTGTTTTAGCATCATCAGCTCCCCCACTATGTTACAATTTTGAGGTTCCTTTTGCTGGTCATGTGTATTTTCACTATGTCCTGTACATTCTTCTCCCTTTTGATGTTGCTCACATGTCTTTGCATTATTATTATCTTCTTTACTTCTATCAACTGGACTTTGTTCTACACTTCTATATCTCTGGCTTTGAGTTATTTGCTTTGCTATTGGACTAACTACATCTTGCTCTTTCTCTTGTGAACTTGTCTTGCCAAAGCTCTTATTTACCCAATCTTTTACAGATTCCTTGCTTCTATCCTCATTCTCTTTATTAGCATTTATCTTTTCCTCTGTATTAAAGCTTCAAAGGCATTGGAAATAGCCACTTCTTCTTGATTTTCTTTTTCCACTTCATCTACTATATGCCCATACCTATCTCTCTTATATTTGTTTCTCCTTTGTAACCATTGCTATTTGTTTATATTTTCTGTATTTCCCTTCTCAGCATTTGTCTGCCTATTATCTTGTCCCTGTCTTCTTTCAATATTTCTCTCATCTTTTTCTTCAAAGCACTTTATCATGTAACTCCAGATGAATATTCTAGCAGCTTTCTTCATCATGGACTTGCAAATAATATTCTTTGCAATACTTAGGCATATAGTCATATTTTATACTAATTCATTTTGACTTTATTTTACCAGTAACTTTATTTTCTTCATTGATTTTCACCCTCTGAGGTAATTTAGCTATCAAATCCACTTCAAATTTTACCCTTGCACAACTAGGTCTTGTTTGATTCCTTGTAGCCATATCCACAGTTAATAATTTTCCTACAACTAAAGCTATCGAGAATATTGGCTCCTTTGCAAAAAAATTTGGTGGAAGATCTGGCATTGAAATCTGTGCTACCCCTATAGTAGTTTCAATAAACAGCTCAAACCATGGATCCCATTTTAATGTTCTTATCTGTCTGTACATGTCCTTTTCCTTAATATAAAATGTTTACGATGATAATAACTGCACATAATCCTCTAATCTATTCAATCTAATCAGAATGTTCCTTGCATCCAACACTCCTATTCTGCATTCTCCCTTTATT
The DNA here is from genome assembly GCF_002878395.1 of Capsicum annuum. Lineage (NCBI taxonomy): Eukaryota > Viridiplantae > Streptophyta > Magnoliopsida > Solanales > Solanaceae > Capsicum > Capsicum annuum. Next base: position 3,056 of record NW_025861640.1, read on the forward strand.
CAACACTGCATTGGTATAGCTTTTCTCAACTCCTTAATATCAGGTTTTCCATAAGACAACTTGCCAATAATGACCTATTGCAAATTCTCTTGTAGTATCATATTTCTCACCTTTGATGATTTCCACATAATACTAGGTTCTCCATGCAGCATGATAACTGGTTTTGACGGAACGTTAATAGTATCATGCACGTACACTTTAGACTTGAATAAATCAGCATATGATGTCTCCTTACCATCTACTTTCTTCTTATCCTCTTCTTTCTGAATCACTAATTCCTCCAGCGGGTCATTCCTACCGGATGTAGTAGCCACTATGGCCGAAAATTAAATTAGGTTTGTAGTTTAGTAAAGATAAGTTGTGGTGTTATGTAATTTTTTCTTTTTTGTGTGTTGAATGCTTTTT
>NW_025861641.1:0-4200 GCF_002878395.1 Capsicum annuum
AACTTCGGGGAGTTATAGAGAATCTGCCCTTGGGATACTATGTCCCTCTAAAAACACTTATATCACTGGAATACTTGAGGACTACTGAGGCGGTGCACAAGGCATCTATGAATTGGATCGTGCCTAAACATCTGAGAGCTGAAGATAATGCATGATGCATGAACTGAGTTATACTCACAACTACTAAGGTACTTTGTCTTGGAATAGTTACCTTACTGAGATTTCTGATAGTATGACTAAATGGAAAGATGGGAAAACAAACTATCCGAATCTGATTGTCTGACTGCTAAACTGAACTGCTGGCTTTATTGAATAACTCATGCTGAAAACTTAAGCTTAACTAAAGCACTGCTTCTGCATTCTTTCAACTAAACCTTCCACCTTAGCCTCAAGTTATCATTATAAGTTTGGGAACACTTTACTAAACTTTGAACTGAACTACAATCATTGTACTCTAGGGTCTGCGGTACAATAATGTATCTAAATGATAACTCATCCTGAAAGACTGCACCTGAAAGTATAAAGCTCACAGCTAGTACTATCCCAAAACTATCTGCGGGGACTGCCTGAGAAAGCTCTATCTATAGGACTTTGGGCTTCACTACTTCTGCTACCTTAAGAGTAAGGAAAGGCTGACATGAATAGAACATGATGATAATCAACATAAGTTTCGTAGAAAACCTTTTTATAGCACGATCTGAGAGATGAAAAAAGGAAAACTGTTCCTAAAACATCTTATAGCCTTCTGCACATAAATGTGGTGCGCAACACACCTATGTACAAGACTTTACTAGATGCTTTAAGATTTCCTAGGATACTATTGAACCTTAGGCTCTAATATAAAGTTTGTAACGCCCCAATTTTCTGAATCGAAATGCTACACGGTGCTCATGACCCCGAGGGACCACAAGATAACCCATGACTGATATCTGTACCTGTACACTACATAATAAATGAATATAAATACAAAAACATGAACTGAAAGGCTATAAGGTTCAATACTGAACATAGTTTGAATAATAAAAATGTCTGAATAAAGTGGTATCATATTACCAAAACAAAACCAAAATACTGAACTCTAAATCTAGTCTGTAAGCCTCTAACTATTTAAAGTAGGGAGTGGAAGGAACATGTCACCAACTAACTCCCAACTACTGAAATACAAACTGAAATACTAAAGTAATAAAGTAGTAATCATTTCCTCGAAGAATGAGGACTCACAACTAACTCTGACTGCTGAAATCTGCAATGCTACTGCTGCTTTAGAACTCATGCCTCTGAAATTATGGTGTAACATAAGAGAAAGCACCATAGTGTAAATGCGTTAGTACGTCTGAATGTACTGAGTATAAGAGTGTGGTAGGCTAAATGTAAAGGGGTTTATATGCATGAACAATACGGACTAATATGAATGTGAGAATACATACATGCGTAAGTAACTGAAACTGGGCTTGTAGTGATACTAACTACTGAGTCTGAGTACTGACAACATGAGTTTACTAATACTGAGATACTAAATAGATGAATGACTATTTCTGACAGTTCGAATTATAAATAATTGGTCTGATTGACTGTGTCTAACAGTCTTGAAACTGAATTCTGATAACATAAGCTATGACGACTGATCTAACTGTGATTATTGGCCTAATCGATGTAACTGATCCTGAGCGACTATATCTGACAGTATAAATCTTCTAATAATGATTAAGAGTGACTAAGCATGAGATCACGCCAAACTAACGAGTGATCTCTGGAACTGATATTGAGATACTTAGCTGAATCTGAGACTGACATCAAGCCTATATGATGGGTGACCTCTGTAAGTACTGATACTAAATAACTTTATGTTAGAACAATTCTATCTAGCGGGTGGTCTATGAATCTGTGCAACTATCTGAGTTCCCTACTGAAATTAATGATTGTATTTGACAATCCTGATTTCTGAGTTCTACTTTGAAAACTGATATTGAAACTGTAGCTGTAGGAGTGCTCACTTAACCTATATGCCCTGAATCTGAATTGGTGGAGTCCAACCTGTAACCCAGCTAGAAAGGTGTCAATATCGTGCCATGAGTAAAGACCTTTCTGGTCAAGCCTATCTGACGGGTGACCCTCATAGAAAGTCAAGCCTAAGGAAATATAACAGTCAAGCCTCTCTGATAGGTAAATCCTAGATCCTGTGCTGGCTACGCAGTTCTGAAGTTCAGGGATTGCTTCTAACGACTTTGCCTCTCTGATGGGGAGCCGCCATCCCTGCACTCACTCGGTGCTAGCTCCTACTCCCAATTGAAAGACTCTGAACTGATTCTTAGAACTTGTACTTGAACTAAACAAAAACTGTTACTGAGTTTCTTACTTGACTGAGCTGGCCGAGTTTACTTGGTTCCGTTATCTGACGGAATACTACTGAATCTATTATTTGACTGAATGATACTAAATTCTGCATTAATTTCTTGAATGCTACTGAGATTTGAGCTGAGTACTGAACTGAAGATGGAATGATAACGATACTTAGATTACTGAGATTTTTTAAGTTCTATAATTGTCTGAGAGTTCTGAATTCTGTAACTGACTGAGTTCTACTAATCATAGCATGACTGAGATTGTCTTGGGACCGACTCGGCTCTAGGCACACAGTTATATTTTTCGGGTACAAGTACCCCCAGGACTCGATGAAAGGAAATTGACACACATAATACTTCTTGATCACAGGAATAATATCCACAATTCATAATACCATAAGTAGGGGATTTCATACTACATATGGTTCTCAACACCTTATACATGAAAGGGAATACATATAACATGGGTATACTTGCATACCTCAATATAATGGACATTCCATATCACAACAACAACTTATAACAACAACACATATCAATAACATGGAATTCATGTGGAAACATAAGGAATAGAACATGGACTTGTCATTTAAGCACTATTAAGTCATAAGAAAATGTATTCTATCATTCTTGGCATTTTATCCAACACCTTATATGCACAACTTTGGGCATAGGTGTACTTATCAATTTGACAATCTTAATCCATCCAAAATTCATGGGTTTCAACTAACCTACTCACATGCTTCATGAAAAACACATCAAGATACAACCTTGAATCCGAAAAACAATCATCAACATGAATATAGTCATAACATAACAAGAAAATCACAATTTATAATTTAAAACATGATTCTTGAGCTCCATAGATGAAAGGGATCCATGGATGAACTCTACGATACCTTAGAAAGGATACTTTGATGAGTTGCTGGAGAGTTCTTGGATTGGGAAACTTAAATTTTGATTATCTTCGAAAAAGGGCTTGAATCTTGCTTTTGGAAGATGATTTTAGCAAAAACCCTAATCTTGTGGTTGAAAGTGTAAGAGAGGGTTTTTGAGTTGTTTAACTAAAGAAAAAGAAGAGAAAGTTACGTCCCTTAAGGTTTATAAGTCGTGGGAGGTGAAGGAAAAGACCAAAATACCCTTACAAAATCACTTCCCAATTGCTGAAAATCTTAGATGACAACCAAGGCTGAAATGTCGTCAGATTTGTGATAAGTCATCACAAATGTCGTCACTTGGGAGCTGTTTTTGCCTAAGGCTGACGACATTTGTGATAATTCATCACACTTGTGATAAGTTATCATGAATGTCGTCACTCAGTTTTTGAGGCTGACATTCTAGAATAAAATAGGTATAACTTTTTGCTTTTGTATCGAATTTTAGCAAAATTGGTATCGTTGGAAATATAATTCAAAGAGATTTCATTTGATATATAGTAGGTCCTATAATTCGATATATACAAGGAGTTATGGTCAATTAAAGTTGACCTAAGTTTTGACGCTCACTAAAACTTGAATGATAGGAAAGCTTTCAACTTGTCCTTGAGTTAGGGGACCTCTATGATCTAAATTCATGCTTAAATAGATTCTCACACTACATTATTGATTAACACACTAAATTTAAATAGGATTCGAGGCTTTTGGAATATCTACGCATATGAATAATGGATTTTCCATATAGTCCAAAATATGGGGTGTTACATTATCTCCACCGGAATCATTCATCCTCGAATATCGATTGATAAGTTACTAGTACTGATCAACTGAACTTACTTAAGGGACATGAATATCTAAAACATGACTATATGATGAAAATTACTGACACACTGAATTTTCCACTAGAGTATACATGCATAGCT
>NW_025861642.1:0-3552 GCF_002878395.1 Capsicum annuum
TTTAATTTGGTATGAAGCATTTTATTTTCTTTTTTAAATGACATGGCAGACGTGTCAGGCGTGACAAACGTGGCAGCTGATGTGGCAACTAATGTGGGGGAGAGTGTGTTACACTCACCAAAAAAGGGTTTAAAATATTATTTTTTAGTGGGTTCAGAGATCCAGATGACAAACATGTAAGTAGAAGTGTCCAACTTACAAAACCGACATAGTATAGGGTCTAGAAGGTCATTTTGTCTATTATTAATCTTGTCCTAAAGTTTCCACACAGGTTGTCACTTGGCTAATTATGGAGCTTTGTTCTCTGCTTTATAATATATAATAATAATAATATAGATAGAAGGTATATATGTGTGTATATTTCTCTCTTTACGCCTTTTTTTTATTAAAATGAATTACTTAGTGTGACAATTCTAAAATTATAATTATGATCAGTTTAAAATATTTATCATCCAAACATTTATAGCAATATTTTGTCAAATATCTCACTTTTTCCTCCAATACAATTAGAAAAAGATTCTGTTCATATTTCCACTCCTCTTTTCTTGTCAAATCAATTTTTAAATTCATTTCTCTCTCCTACTTTGCCGAAAAATTAGTCATTATACACTTCTAGCAGCTATTAGTTGATTTTCATCCATAAATTAATGTATTTGTATATTTTGTATTTTGTGAATTGATTTTTGTTGTTTCATTTGAAGTTTTCAATTCTTGTATATGTATTTATATTTTGTAATTTTCTGGATTATTTTTATTATTTTATTTATTTTTATATTTATAATTGACTTTATGATATTTGGTTATATACAAATACAAATAATAAATTTAAGGATTAAATCACCTCCAGTGAAATATTTTCCTGTTTTGCTCAATGTCGATGTTTATTGATGATGTGTCATTTCCACTAATCTATGACTACTATGCACTTTTATATTAGCAGATGACAAAATATAATACTTCTAGTAAAATAATATTAGATGAATTATAAGCAAAATCTAAAAGTTCACAACAACCGTTTACTTTTGACGTCATTATCATTAATATATGTACTCGTACAATGTACGGATAATATTAAAATATTATTTTAATCATTTTATATTTAAATATGTATGTTAAATCATATTATTTTAAAAGCTAGAAAGATATTATTTACAGAGTACTATTTTATCTATTTATGCATCACGTTCAACTATTATATTATTTCTCAGTAATAAATATGAATATTTATTTTAACTAAATAACAATATAAAAGTAGTAACAAAAAGAATCAACTTGACTTCTCAACTAAAGGTGCTTTTATTTGTTTATTTACGTAGTTGAATGTATTTATTATTATCAAAAATCAAATCAACAAAATCATATTAAAAAACATTACTTACTTGAATTCAGATGTAAATATAATAGAAAAATAGATTAGCATGCATTTTTCATCACCACTTATCTTGCATATAAAATTGAAAATGTTAAAAACAAAATAAGCTTCTAAAAAAAGTGAAAAACATGAAGAATGGAGTAAATAAATTCATGAAAAAAACTGATGATCAGTATAAAATAACTAAAAGAAAAGAGGACAAAGTTTGGTATATATATATATATATATATATATATATATATAGTTAAGAAGCTAGAAATACCAACTCAAATTCTATTTAAATTTGAATTCAAAAAACTAACTGATAATGATACTGATTTAGATAAATAATAAGTTAAAAAATAAAGAAGTAAAAACTCATAGCTACTAATAAGGAGGAGTGTAGAGGATTATAATTTTTCTGCAACAATAATATGCTATTAAAAAGGAGAAGTCACAATCAATTGATTTTCAATTCAAATTTGATAGTGATCTTTATCACATAATTAGGATAAGGGACATGTATGTCATTTTTTAAATTATTATTATATTATTATTATTCCTTGTAATATATTGACTTTGGTTAAACTTTTGCCTTTTCTGTTTCTTTTTTCTCCTTTTTCTTTTATTTAAATACTAGATAACGATGGCCCGTCATGGGCTTAATATATATTATTTTTATCTCAATTTAAATTATTAAAATAATTTATATTTTTAATTATTGTGATATATAATATATTTTTCCTTCTGTTTCAATTTAAATGATACTGGTATAATTTCTAGAGTCAGTCAAATATTTTATATTTTTAAAATTTCTTAAGTTGTTAATAATACGATTTATAATGTCTTTTATGTTATTTTTCAATAATATATGAATATTCTCTCGTCTCAATTTATGTGGCACAAATAAAATTTCGACAGTCAATCAATTTTTTTTTTTACATGTATACTTTTATATTAAGTTCTTAATTATTGTGATATATAATACTTTTTATTTTATTTTCAAATAATATACATTATTTTATTTTCAAATAATTTCGATAATCAATCAAATTTTTTATGTTGACATATCATTTTATGTCTCTTTTACCTGTTTTATGAAATATTATCAATTTTTCAATACTTAGACACTCATGATAATTAATTAGGGGTGATATAGTAAAATCATGATGAAAGCAATGAAGCACACATGTCTTAAGTGACTTGTAATAACTAATTAAAAGCAACATAGAAAAATTACCATAAAAAATACTTGCATAATAATTAATTATCGATGGTATAATAAAATTACGATTAAAACAATCATAAATGTCTCTTTTACTTTTTCTAATTAAATATTATTAATTTTTTAATGTGTAAATGACTCAAAATATTTAATTAGAAATATAATAATTAATTAAGGATGATATAGTAAAATTATGATTTAAACAGCTGAAGCAGACATATCATAAATATCTATTTTAATTTTTTATTAAATATTATTATTTTTCTAATACATAAATAATTTATAATAATTAATTAGGGGTGCTATAGTAAAATTACAGTCGAAGCAGCTGAAACAAGCATGTCGACCTCGTGCTTGCTTTGCTGATACGATAAAATTACGGTTGAAGCAGCCGAAACAATCATAAATGTCTATTTTACCTTTTTTTCTAATTAAATATTATTAATTTTGTAATACGTAAATGACTTACAATATTTAATTAGGGATACAATAATTAATTAGGGGTGTTATAGTAAAATTACGATTGAAGCAGCTGAAGCAGACATGTCATAAATGTCTATTTTATTTTTTATTAAATATTATTAATTTTCTAATATATAAATGACTTATAATAATTAATTAGGGGTGATATAATAAAATTACAGTTGAAGCAGTTGAAGCAGGCATGTCGACCTCCTGTCTACTTCAGCAGCTCAACTCCTTCTTATAAATAAGAGAATATAAATAATTTTAATTGTACATAGAGATTATTATTATTATTATTATTATTATTATTATTATTATTATTATTATTCTCATTATATTTTAGTGGAGTTCAAGTTAATGATAATCTTTTTTTAAAAAGTCTAATATTTTTAAATTCAAACATCTCTAATCTTTTAATTCAGATTTTTTATTACAATAGTATTAGTCTTGTCTTAAATCTGTACACTTGGCAATATTTCGCGCTGCCACTTGGCTAATTGTGGTGCTTCAT
>NW_025861643.1:0-2748 GCF_002878395.1 Capsicum annuum
CGCCTCTTGAGTGTTTCCTTGGAGTGTAAAATGTCTTCATTAACCTTCACTTGAAGCGCCTATTGAGTGCATAAGTTCCTCTCCTTCCTTCTCTTGACCCAGGCTTTCAAATACTCCGAAAAGTCTTCAATTGCTTGCTAATTCCGAAGCCTTGACCCCTTGGATGATTCCTTGTACTTTTGATGCTCCTTGTACTTGTATCATCCTCTCCATCTTGAAGGAATTTGTCCTCAAATTCAGATCTTGCAAAAACCAAAAAGAGATCAAACCAAACACACAATCCTCGGGTTAGACTTGGGCAGTCCACTAGTTTAGAGCTTTCCGCCATTGGTGCCTTTGGAACTCCCACATGTTTGGGATGGAGTTATTTTGAATTCTCCCTTAGAAATATATCTTCTTGTACCTACAAGTAAGAAGAATCAATGCTAGGAAAAAAGCTATCACTTGGGTTAGTGAGTAACAAAGGTTCTTTGTGGACAAGATCCACATTCAAGCATTTTGCTTCCATCCTAACCTCACTACCCATGACTTCCCTTTACTTTTCCCTATTTTCTTCATATTATTCTTGTACTTCACCATCTATTTTCTCTCCATCTTGAGGCTTGGCCTCATTCTCTTTGGATTATATTTTCTTCTCTTCTTCTACTTGGATGAAGAGAATTTGGTTTAGTGTGGTTTAGAGAGAGGGTATCGGTTTTGGTTGAAGATGGATTTGGGTTGGTGGCTCTAGATTTGGTGAAGTGTAGGATATTTGGTTTTGAGGGGTTTGAAATTGTTAATGGGTTTGAACTTGTGGAGGTATTTGGTTCGAATTTGGTGGTGGAGTTTGAGTTCCAAGTCCCTCTTGTTGGACTTGGTTCATTTGAGAATATAGTAGTCTTTGTAGGGTTCGGTTAGGAGAGGTTTGGGGTGGGTTTAGTGGCTGGTTTTGTGGAGATCTTGGAGGATAAAGCATTTGGTGGAGGGTTTCAGGGGTTATAGTCATGGAAGAGTTATTGGCTTGGACACTAGAGGATGCATAGTAGGGAATAGGAGTAGAAGATCGTGAGTTCCTCCTACTTTCAACACGATCAAGTCTTCCACTAAAAGTGGAAATTTCAGTCCGCATAGCATCTATATCACTCTTCATGTCTCTTCTCAAGGCATCATGACTATCTTTCATTCTTTGAGCAAAGTCTCAACCCAAGGCATCAATTCGAGCCATCAAGGCTCCAATAGCATCATTTCCCAATGGTTCGGAAGTAGTACCTTCGGATTCCATGGAAAATGCACCTAAAAAGTGCAAAAACAGCAAGCAAACAACCTACAAAACGAGCAAACACATTAGTTCAAAAGCCTCACTTCACTCACTCTCAATCTCACCTCATACTTGGCTTCACAAGCGTTGGAGAATCGGTAATACTTGACAAGTTACTTGAGAGGTTAGAAGCTTTGACTCATAATTGATCTTTGTTTGAAATGACTCAAAATAAGTGATGCACGAACTTGAACCAACAAAATACTACGAGTTGAAAATGAGAAAAGAACATAAAAAATCGGAGACACGAAATAAACGAACTCTAAACTAATTACCAACCTAGTAGGTACTTACTAGTTTGCTAATTAGTGATAAAATTAACTTAAAAGAAACTAGAATAAAAAATTAGAAACTAGGAAATGTACCTAAGAACTCAATTTGGGTGATGATGTGGCAGCTTGTGATTGGACGTTGAGTTTTCAAATTTTTCAACCCTAATTCTCAAGAATCGACCTAGAACCCCTTTGGTAAATAAGAATTTCATTTGGGAGGAGAAAATGAAGGTCTGAAAGCCTTTTTGGAGCTTCAAACAAATTCAAAAACAAATGGTCCCCCCCCTTTGTACTTGGAATGTACTTGATTTTGTACTTTGATTATTCCTTTGTCTCTTCTTTCTTTAGATGATAATGAATATGCCAAGGAATATTCTTTCACAAACACCAAGTACACTCTCTTTCTTCTCCTCTTTTGGATCAAACACACTCTTTGAATATTCTTCCTTAGCAAGACTTAATGAACATGGAAGAATAAGAAGAATATTTAAGAGTTGACCAAAGTTTGACCCCTAACCAAATGAACTCCAAATCTGATTTTTTTTTTTTGTAGATCTAGGTTCCTTAGGCCAAGGTGAGCTCAAATAACACTAAATCACAACCAACCAACGTCCAAAACACAAAAACTACACGGATCTAGCTTCTTGAAGCTTCAAAACGCCATAACCATGGTGGATCTAGCTCAAAATTGACCAAATCTTGTTCCAAATGTAGATCTAGACTCCCTAGGTGTTAGAGAACAAGAATCTAACACAAGAAACCTTCAAAACAAAGTAAAATCTTGTAGATCTAAGACTCTAAATTCGGATCTAACACAAGACAACACTAGACACCATTTTTTTTTTGTATTTTCTGATTTTTTTTTTACTCTTTTTTGTTGAGATTTTCTAAATAAGAATACTAAAACCAAGATTTAGGGCTATTGGAACAACCCTAACCAAGGATTTGATACCAAATGATAGCCTAATGGATATGAACACACGAAAATGGTTACTAAGATGCAAATTCCAGCAACCAAATAAAGAGAAAACAACACATAAAATGGAAATGAAGAAGAAGAAGAAGAAGAATGCTTGAAATTAAAGGATAGATAGAAAGACTCTTACTCCTATTCAATGATTAGCACTAGAAAATGTTTCAAAATCTTCAACATACCTCAAAAATAAGAGTTCAAACCTT
>NW_025861644.1:0-1007 GCF_002878395.1 Capsicum annuum
TTATTTTCTGAGTCTGTTAAAGGAAAGATTAATATCTTTGCCTCTTTATATTAAAACTTTGTTAAAGGGATGTTTGATAATGCAAATGAATCTTTGTGTGGTTACCTCTACCTTACCCTTCATTCAGGGACGAATGTTCCTAGTAGGGGAGAATATTACATCCTGGGTTTTAGCCTTAGAAAATTTTCCTTGAAATCCATTCTCTGAACCTAATGCGACTCATGGGTACGAGCCGTATGCTGGAGTACGAGTGGTATGGTCCTGTTGTAAGGTGACCAGTGTTAATTGGTGGGATGATTTTGATCACTAGAATGGTTACGACTTAAGGGTATGAGTCGTAATTCTCAGATACGAGTCGTATCAGGGACTCATATGGTGGACAGTGTTTAATCCTCCCAGTAATTCAGTCTGCCAGGGATGCGGATCGCATGTTGAGATTACGACTTGGTTTGATAAGTCGTATACTGGATAGTGGTTGGACTTGGGATGCCCATTACGTCTATGCCCCGGTTTGGGTTGTGACAAGTTGGTATCAGAGCTTTAGGTTCATGGTAAACTGGATAGTCCATAAAGTCGTGTCTAGTAGAGTCTCTTTTAGGGGTGTGTAATAACCACACTCATAAGAGAGAGGTTGTAAGAAATTTAGGAATGTTTTACTTTATTGAAATTCTCAGTCGTGGAATCCTCTCTAATCCTTAGTTATTTGTCTTTCAGATCATGCCTCTTAGACCTGGGATACAAAGGAGTCTTTCTGCCTTATCTAGGAATAATTCTGAAGGGGTACCTCTTATGTCTAGAGTATATATTAGATCTCATGGTCCTATTCCTGATTGTGCAAGAGTTCCTTTTATTCCTCCCACTGCCCTTCAGGTTCCATACGGTAACGTGACAACCGCGGAGTTTCATAATTCTAGGCATGTTATTGCTTAGATAGTCATTGATAAGACAGAATGGAGTACAGCTAGTGCTTTTTCTATTGAGGCCACAAGGATTGGTCCATTTATGAA
>NW_025861645.1:0-3496 GCF_002878395.1 Capsicum annuum
TAAGCAATGGTTCTTGACTATATGCACTATTTCAAATTGTCACTGTCCTGCGAACCCCACCTACGCCACAGGTCATTAATTTGATAAAAATAGAAACTTCTACATTGACCAGTGTGGAACCTACGCTGGTATTTGTGCCTATAGGTCTTCAAGTGCGTTTACAAATCATGTATACATTACCAAACAATGCCTCGAAAAGATCACTTCCTTTTGAGGTATATTGTGATATGCATCCACACATGCATGTGTATCCATAAATGGAGAAAATATTTTTTATCAGATTTTTGGATTAAGAGTTTCAATAATTCATAAGTTTCAAATGAACTTTTTCCAAAAATATAATCTCTTGATTGATTATTTAATATTTCCAAATCCAAATCTAAATTCAAATCTAAAGGTGAAGCCGAGCTGAGCAACCGATAATGACAACAGCGCAAGACTTTGTCTTGTTCTTTCCTCACTATCCATATGAAGGAATGATTCTTAATATAAGCAAAAGAAATTTACTTTCTCCGATTAATATGGGAGAAATTTTCTTCCTTAAAGTGAAAACACAATACACTTTCTTCTCTATTTTCTATTCATATTTTCACTTAGAACCCAACAGTAACAAGAGGAAGATTAAGTCAAAATTAAATTGAATTCTTTGCAAGTCTTAAACCAAATTTAAGTTGAATTAGAGAACTAAAAGACAGTGACTCACTCATATATATGTATATATATATGTGTATGTATATATATATATATATATATATACATATATATATACAGACACATATGTATATATATATATGTATATGCATATATATATATATATAGCATGTCAACAAAACTTTGGAATTCAACCACACCCAAAGAGAGAGTGCTCAAAGTGTTCCCAGTTCTATAATAAATAGTCTCAAAGAAGAAGTTATTGTTGCATCAAAGAACTTACTCCTATCAAATTTTATCCATACAATTCTTTAGTTTGTAATAGTTAGTGTCTTGCAATAGTTTCAAGATATGATCTTGATTAATTTCTTTTGAATTGTAGTAGATTTTGAGTGTGTTTGGTATAATAGTAGTCTTGTAGTTGAGACTGAGTTGTCTATGGTGGAAGAAGAATTTAAAGATAATAGATGATATGAGATTGTTCAGAATATTTTCTTGTTGTTATAAGGGTGGTTGTAAATCTTAAATTATCATGGAGAGTTGAATTACGATTTTTCACTCATTGGAGAAGGAATTTTTTCATGTTACATATTTTTATTGATTTTCTTTACACATTTACCTTCTTCCATAAGTGCTCAAAGAATCTAATTCCTTGAGGGTTTAGAATGCAATCAAACTAACAAATGGTATCAAAAATATATTTTTTAAAATAAAGGATAACACCTTAAAATACTGATAATTGATGCATCTCCTAGAGTACGAGAAGACCAATCAACTACAAGACCATTGTGCTTTAATCATAAATATTATATATAGTGAGAGCAAGAATGCAGGACTTCATTATAGGAGAAGATCTTGTGCTAAGGGATATCATTACATAAGGCCCAAAAATACCTCATGGTACAGATGAAAAAAGATAAGACCACCCCAAAAAGATATGTGTGTGTGTATATATATATATAAAATAGTAAAGACATCAATGTCATACAAAAGTAAGGAAATTGTTAATTTATCACATAGGTGCTGATGAATATAGTAAAATTTCTTCATTTATCATTGCCAAATAAGAGTGAGATACTTGCAAACCACACATGAAAAAAAGTTAGGTAAAGTTTTCAAAATTTATCTCTTACATAGACAATATGAATCTTTAAAATGAATGAGGGAGAATCCCTTCAAGAAATATTCAACAAGTTCAAAGATATAATAAATGAACTCATTCTCTTGGAGTGGTTATTCCTAATCTCACAAAATTAGAAAACTTCTTGACATATCACCTGACTCAAGGCAGAGCAATTTTAATGCCATCATAGAGGCAAGAGATCTAGAGATAATGACAATGAAAGAATCAATCGATAATTTTAAAAACTATGAGATGAAAAAGCTTCAAGCAAAAAATAATACTTTCTCAAGCAAATATATGAACATGTTTCTTACAACTACTCAGGATCAAGAAATTAGTGATGATGTTATGGCCTTTCTCACTAAAAGGTTATAAAGTATAATAAGAAGATGAAGTTTCTTGAAAAGAGGAGGTTTGTCAAGGTCCAGACCTAATAGAGAAAATATAGAAAGGTGCTATAAATACAAGAGTTCATATCACTTTATTCAAGATTTCTAGCTCAATTTTATTGAATTTGATTAGGAGTGTCTTGTTCATAGTACTAGTAGTTGACTTACCTTTTTCTGTGATTGATATAGGTAAAGTGAGAAGATTATTTATGCTTGGGTTTTTGGCTATGATTATGATGTGAGTATGGCACTATTGATTTAAACTGAGATATTTAATTATATTTCTAATGATCCTTTAGGTTATTTTCTATTTGTTTATATTTTCACTATATGTAGAGCTTTTCTATACCTACCCCAAGTCATTTACGACTTGATAGAACTAACAGTTTAGTTTTTGAGTAGTTCATTTAGATTTTATAACTATTTTCTTGTTTTAGAGAGTTTAAAGTTGAGAAAATAGTCTTTGGCCAAAATTTCACGAAAATGACTTTAGAGGACAATTTGGCAGTTTTGTTAGATCTATAATATTGATTTTAGGATAGGAAACCTTTGGTTTGGGTCTCGAGACATTCAGGATCATTTTGGGTTATTAGTTAAATTTTGGTAAAAATAAACCTTGGATGTGGGACTCACTTTTTATTAAAATGACCTCTATTAGAAATTTTAATAGTTCTGTTGGGAACGGAATCCCAAATTTATTAGGGTAGCATAGTTTTATCACATGAATGATGTTCTTAATAAATCTCAAGATTATCATCACCTGATGCAGACAAAATTTGATCTTCGATTTGCGAGTCCTTCGCCACGATCACAAGGTTTAAGAATTCTTGACCTTCGTATTTGTGAGCTAGCCATTACATTTGCAAAGAGAAAGTCGATCTGGCTGGTCCAAGCTTTTTCTCTGCATTCACAGTGGATCAGTCGTAATCATAAACTCCTCACTCAATTGGTATCACATTCATGATAGGTGTCTCACGTTCACGAACAAGGGACTCTGGTAGTATAAAATTAGCTTCTATCATTTCTCAGCATTAATTTCAAAGTTTTGGAACCATTGTTGGACTAGGGAGCTCTAAAAATTATGAGAGAATAGCAAAAGGGCACGCATAATTATCCCATTGTTATCTCATAAGTTACCAGACAAAATTCCATAAATTCATATTTTAATTTCTTATTTTTCCTGACACTTTGCAGGTTGTTTAGGACTCAAATTCGAGGCTGGTTATGCCTAATTTTTTAGCATTGTTCCTCGAAGGATGTTATTCCATTTTTAATTTCAAAATAAACATGCCTCAGGGGATGTTATTGCATATTCAATTTCAAAATAAACATG
>NW_025861646.1:0-5732 GCF_002878395.1 Capsicum annuum
AGATATTAGTATACCAGGACTGTTAGATACGATCAAATTCAGTTATAGCATGAAACTCAGAGAGTTCAACCAGATTCAGTGCTATCAGATACAGTCATGCATGTTATCAGAACTATGGTTCCAGCCATGTATTAGCATACAGATTTAGCCATTACGTACTCATGATCTCAGTTACTATGTATGCATATTTATACTCTTACGTTCATATCAGTCAGTCAGTAGTATTATTCATGTATGTAAACCCTTCGCATTAGCCTACCTCACTCGTATACTCAGTACTCCAGTTGTATTGACATATTTGCGCTATGGTTCTTTCTTTTCATGTTACACCATAAGTTCAGAGGCACGAGTTCCAGACCATCAGTAGTAGTCACATTCAGCATATAGAGTTTTAGTAAGTCCTCTTCATTCGAGGATAATATGATTTGATTTATTCATTATTATTTTAGCCAGTTATCAGTTTATGGAGTTAGTTGGAGACATATTCCTTCCACTCTTTATTCAGACAGTACTTAGAGACTTTCAGATTTAGTATTCAGACTTATTCTCAGATTTAGCTTTCAGATTCAGTTTTAAGTTGTTTTGGGTATTTTTCGCCCATATGGATGTTATATTATTTCAGTTAAACCTTATGGCCTATTATGCATGTTTTTTGCATTATTATGTCATGAATTATAGTATAAAGTATATATATCAGTCATGGGTTAGCTTGTGGTCCCTCAGGATCATAAGCACTATGTAACATTCCGGTTCAGAAAATTAGGGTGTTACAAACTTGGTATCAGAGCCTAAGGTTCAATAGAGTCCTAGGAAGTCTGAAAGCCGCATCTAGTAGAGTCTTGTACATGGGTGTGTTGCGCTCTACATTTATGTACAAGATTCTATGAGATATTTTAGGAACAGTTTCCCTTGTTTCAGTATTCATGTCGTACTAGTGAGCATAATCTCAAGTCTGTCTCTCAGTCTAATCCACTCTTATCTTATTTCATAAACATTCCTCTAAAGAGAAGAAATCAGCCAGCTCCTCAGTCCGAAGATCCTTTAGGAGAACATGTTTCTCATGCGGAGTTCAGGACTGCATTTATCGCTCTTGCTTAGTCTGTAACTGCCCAAAATGAACGACCAGCAGTTATTTCGGCCAACCCAGTGGCTAATTCAGCAGCAGCTAGGATTCAGGACTTCACCCGAATGAACCCTCCGTCCTTCTTTGGGTCTAAGCCAGACGAGGATCTTCAGGAATTCATTGACCAAGTCCAGAAGATCATTGATATCATGGGAGTCACATCTTCTCAGAGTGCTGAGTTAGACGTATCCAATTACAGGATGTTGCTCACACTTGGTACAAGTAACGGTTAGCATAAAGGTTAGAGGATGCAGGTCCTGTTGAGTGGGAAGAATTTGTCACAGCTTTCTTAGATAGATTCTTTCCCCAAGAGCTGAGAGAGGCCAAAGTTCTTGAGTTCATCAATCTCAGGAAGGTAAATATGACAGTTAGAGAGTATTCTCTTAGATTTACTTAGCTAGCCAGATATGCCCCTCATGTGGTTGCAGAAAACAGGGCTAAGATAAGCAAGTTTGTGTCAAGGGTGAATGATAGCGTGGTAAATGAGTATAGGTCTGCGATGCTGAACAGTGATATGACTTTAGCCAGGCTCATAACCCACGCTCAACAGATAGTGGAACAGAAGGTTAAGACTAGGGAGAGGCAGAACAATAGAGCAAAAGCAGACAGTTTTAGTTTTGCTTAGCCCAAATCAGAAGGAGGAAATCATTCGCAGTTTCATCCTAAGTCAGTAGTTCCAGCCCCTTCCTCCGCTAGTTCCCCAGTGCCTAAGTTCAGGGACGGCAACAGAGACAACACCAGGCTCTAAATCTCAGGGCAGTGTTAGTAGCGCCCGAACAAACTCCCTTTGTCAGACTTGTGGTAAGAACCACAAGGGTATTTATAGAGCCGATAGTGATGTCTGTTTTGGTTGTGGTAAAACAGGCCACAGGATTAGGGAGTGTCCTCATCGAGGACCTCAGGGTCAGCAAAATCGTTCTACAGCCCAGTTCTGTCGCTCGAACCAGCAGGATGCCACTTCCAGTGCTACTAGTGGGCAACGCCCAAATAGAATCTATGCTCTTCAGACCCTACAGGATTAGAAAAATTCTCCTGATGTCATTACTAGTACGCTACAGATTTTCCATGTTCATGTTTATGCTTTGCTAGACCCAGGTACATCATTTTCTTTTGCCACTCCATACATAGCAGGAGATTTCAAAATCACTATCATAGCTCGGCGGGTATACAGGAACTGCCCCGTTATGATATTTCAAAAATCCATGTCAGTAGATTTAGTCAAATTAGAGATGACTGATTTTGATGTCATTCTCGGCATGGATTGACTTCATTCTGCTATGCCATAGTCGACTGCAGAAATAGGATAGTTCAATTTCAGTTCCCGAATGAGCCCGTCCTAGAGTGGAAGAGTAGCACTTCGTCTTTCAGGGGTTAGCTTATTTCCTACCTTTGGGCAAAGAAAATGATTTCTAAGAGGTGTATGTATCATCTCGTGCATATTAAGGATTCCAATTCCGAATCTCCCAATCTCGAATCAGTCTCAGTGGGTAATGAATATTTAGACGTATTTCCCAAAGATCTTCTAGGCATTCCTCCCGAAAGGGAAATAGACTTCGGCATAGACCTTCTCCCAGATACTAAGCCTATTTCTACTCTGTCCTACAGAATGGCACCAGCAGAACTCAAGAAACTGAAAGATCAGTTGAAGGATCTCTTAGATAAGGGATTCATTAGGCCCAGTGTATCCCCATGGGGTGCTCCAGTCTTATTCATGTGCAAGAAAGATAGTTCTCTCATAATGTGTTTGATTACCATCAGCTCCACAAAGTCACGATCAAGAACAGCTATCCGCTGCCTAGGATAGACGACTTGTTTGACCAACTTCAGGGTGCCAGTTATTTCTCCAAGATAGACCTCAGATCGGGCTATCATCAGCTCAAAGTTAGAGAATGTGACATTCCGAATACAACTTTTCATACTCCGTATGGTCACTTTGAATTTCTAGTCATGTCCTTTGGTCTTACTAATGCTCCTGTAGCTTTTATGGACTTGATGAACCGGGTGTTCAAGCAGTACTTGGACACATTTATCATAGTCTTTATAGATGATATTCTGGTCTATTCTCGTATAGAGCGTGATCATTCAGACCATCTCATAATTGTTCTTAGACTCTCAGGGATCACCAGTTGTTCGCCAAGTTCAGTAAGTGCAAATTTTGGCTAATATCAGTAGAATTCCTTGGCCACATTGTTTTCGGTGATGGCATTAGAGTAGATCCTCAAAAAACCAAAGTGGTAAGAAACTGGACTCGCCATCTCTCCATAAGATATTAGGAGTTTTTTAGGTTTGGCTGGCTATTACCGATGGTTTGTCGAGGGATTTTCTTCTATTGCATCTCCTATGTCCAGATTGACTCAGAAGAAGGTCAAGTTTCAGTGGTCAGAACCTTGCGAGAAGATTTTTCAGGAATTGAAAACTCGACTCACCTCAGCTCCAGTTTTAGGATTAGGTTGTTTCCTCATGCAGCATGGTAGAGTCATAGCCTACGCCTCCAGACAGTTAAAGCCCCATGAGAAGAATTATCCTACTCATGACCTTGAGTTAGCAGCAGTTGTCTTTGCCTTAAAGATATAGAGGCATTATCTATACAGTGTTCAGTAGATATCTTCACAGATCATAAGAGCCTTCAGTATGTCTTTTCCCGAAAAGATCTCAATCTTCATCAGAGAAGGTGGTTAGAGCTCTTGAAGGATTATGACATGAGTGTCCTTTATCATCCTGGCAAGGCCAATGTAGTGGCCGACGCACTCAGTAGACTGTCCATGGGTAGTGTTTCCCATGTTGAGGATAGTAAGAAGAAATTAGCTTAGAAGATTCATCAGCTTACCAGACTTGGCGTTCGCTTAATAGACTCTTCAGAGGGTGGTGTATGTGTTCAGAGTAGTTCAGAGTCATCTCTAGTTTTCGAGGTGAAAGAGAAGAAAGACAGGGATCTAGCCTTGTCAAGCTAAAAGAGTCAGTTCAGAGTCAGGAAGTAGAAGTTTTCTCCCAAGAGAGAGATGGTGTTCTTCATTGTCAGGTTCGTCTGTGTGTTCCTGATGTAGATGACTTGAGGCAGCGAGTTCTTATAGAAGTGCATGGTGCACGATACTCTATTCATCCAGGGGCCACTAAGATATACTGCGACTTATGGGAGATCTATTGGTGGAGTGGGATGAAGGGGGACGTTGCAGAGTTTGTGGCTAAGTGCTCTACATGTCAGCAGGTTAAGATAGAGCATTAGAAACCTAGTAGTTCCATGCAGGAGTTCACTATTCCTACTTGGAAGTGGGAAGAAGTGAACATGGACTTCGTGATGAATTTGCCTAGAACACGTCATCAGCATGATTCATTTTGGGTTATTGTAGACAGAATGACCAAGTCAGCTCATTTTCTTCCAGTTCTTACCTCTTACTCAGCCGAGGATTATACCAAACTCTATATCAGGGAGTTGGTCAGATTACACGGTGTTCCACTATCTATCATCTCAGACAGAGGTACCCAGTTCACCTCTCACTTTTGGAAAGCGTTCTAAAAAGGTCTTGGTACCCAAGTTCATCTCAGTACAACGTTTCATCCTCAGACAAATGGTCAAGCAGAAAGGACCATTAAGACTCTAGAAGATATGCTAAGGGCGTGTGCAGTTGATTTTAAGAGAAACTGGGATGACCACTTGCCTTTGATTGAGTTTGCATACAACAACAGCTATCACTCCAGTATTCAGATGGCTCCATTCGAAGCTCTCTATGGTAGGAGATATAAGTCTCTGATTGGTTGGTTCGAAGTTAGTGATACCGTATTCATAGGGCCTGACTTAGTATTTGATGCCTTAGAGAAAGTTCAGTTGATCATATAAAGACTCCGGGCTGCTCAGAGCTGACAGAAGTCTTATGCGGATGTTCGTAGAAAGGATCTCGAATTTGAGGTCAATGACTATGTCTATCTTAAGATCTCTTCCATGAAGAAAGTGAAGAGATTTGGTAAGAAGGAAAAGCTCAGTCCCCGATATGTTGGTCCCTTCAGGATTCTCAGTCGCTTCGGCAAGGTAGCCTATGAGATCGAATTGCCTTCAGATCTAGCCTCAGTTCATCCAGTCTTCCACGTTTCTTTGCTCAAGAAGTGCATAGGTGACCCAGCAGTTTTAGTCCCTATTCAGAGCATTGACATTCAGAATAGCCTCTCTTATGAAGAGATTCCAGTCAAAATCCTCGGCTATCAGACTCGTAGGCTAAGGAACAAAGAAGTCCCTCTAGTCAAGGTTCTTTGGCGGAATCAGTCCATGGAGGGAGCTACTTGGGAAGCAGAAGCAGACATGCAAACCAAGTACCCTCATTTTTTCTCCGCTAATTCAGGCTTAGCTCGAGGTAACCATTTTCCTTAAGCTTATTCAGTTACATGTTCAAAATTCCAGTATAAAATTGTTATCAAGTATCAGTGCATAGCTTATCATGCATTCATGAGTTCAGCTTATCAGTCATGCATCAGATATGCATGTTCAGTTGGGCTATATTCAGTTTAAAATTCAATTCAGTCCTAAAATCATATGCCATTTAAGCATGATCAGTGTATGCATTGTTTTATCATTTCTCCCCTCTCAAGCAGTCACCATTCGATGACGAATATTTCCAAG
>NW_025861647.1:0-3926 GCF_002878395.1 Capsicum annuum
CCGGCAAAGCTATTACAGCCATAAAGGCTTATAGCGAACACATAGCCGTAAAAATTATCATAAATAAAGACTTTGTTCTTAACAGAGTCGCACTCTTCGATACGGGGGTAGATAGTAACTGTATCGTTAAAGGTCTAGTACCTACAAAGTACCTTCAAAAGAGTACCTCTCGTCTTTACTCAGCAACGGGAGAAAAAATGGAAATCCATTATTAACTCCCTAAAGCTCATGTCTGTAACAATGGCATTTGCCTTGTTAATGACTTCATCATCACCGAAGATATCACAGAAGATATCATTCTAGGGATACCTTTCGTCAACCAGATTCGACCTTACTGGAGTGACTACGATGGAATTCGTACAACTCTTTTAAACCAGACCTTATTTTTCCCTTTACTACGGCCCCTCTCGCAAGAAGAAGGAAACCTTATTAAAGAGCGAACGGTTTTTAAAATTAACCGCCTCTCATCCCATATCAATTTTCTTTTTATTACGTCCTTAGGAATGTACCAGCGGACTTCAAGAGCTTTAAGGTCAGGAGTATACTCTTCATCAGATTTGATGACGAGTAGGTTGGGGTCAGTCCTAATTTTCTGACGGGATATGGAAGGGGGAGTTCCATATCAGAGGTTGTAGGACTGCCTCGGTCATAATGATTTTCAGGGTCTAGGGACTCATGGACCCTAGTGGATTGCTGATAATAAACTTCCGGGACAGGACCAGAGAAGTTGACTCCTCTTACTTTGCCCTTGTCATTGTTATTATCATTTTCATCACTTCCTAAGGATAATAACAGTTAGTCAGATTACATGGTGTTCCACTATCTATCATCTTAGACAGAGGTACCCAGTTTAATTCTCACTTTTGGAAAGTATTCCAAAAGGGTCTCGGTACCCAAGTCCATCTCAGCATAGTCTTTCATCCTCAGACATATGGTCAAGCAGAGAGGACTATTCAGACTCTTGAAGATATGCTAAGGGCGTGTGCAATTGACTTCAAGGTAATTTGGGATGACCACTTTTCTTAGATTAAGTTTGCATACAACAATAGCTATCATTAAAGTATTCAAATGGCTCCATTTAAAGCTCTCTATGATAGGAGATGTAGGCCTCCGATTGGTCGGTTTGAAGTTATTGAGGCCTCAATCATAGGTCCTGACTTAGTATTTGATGCCTCAGAGAAAGTTTAGTTCATCAGAGAGAGACTCTGGGCTGCTCACAGTAGACAGAAGTCCTATGTAGATGTTCATAGAAAGGATTTTAAGTTCGAGGTCAATGACTATGTCTATCTTAAGATCTCTCAAATGATGGGAGTGAAGAGGTTCGGCAAGAAAGGAAAACTCAGTCCCCGGTATGTCGGTCCCTTCAGAATTCTTTGTCGCTTCGGCAAGGTAGCTTATGAGCTTGAATTGCCTTCAGATCTAGCCTCAGTCCATCCAGTCTTCCATGTCTCTTTACTAAAGAAGTACATAGGTGACCCAGTAGTTTTTGTCCCTATTCAGAGCATCGATATTCAGAACAACCTCTCTTATGAAGAGATTCCAGTCGAAATCTTAGATTATTAGACTCGTAGGTTGAGGAACAAAGAAGTCCCTCTAGTCAAGGTTCTTTGACGAAATCATTCTAATGAGGGAGCTACTTGGGAAGCAGAAGCAGATACGTGTACCAAGTATCCCCACCTCTTCCCCTCAAATTTAGATTAAGCTCAAGGTAATAGTTCTCCTTAATCTTATTTAGTTTCATGTTCATGTTTCCATTATAAACTTGGTACCTATTAACCTATTCATACTCAGTCATGCATTCATGTGTCAGTTGTCCGTGCATCAAATATGCACGAGTTCAGTATATTTAGCATGTCAGTAATGGGATCAAGTTTCAGTTCTTCATGTTCAGTTCAGGTTTTATTGTCTTGTATCCCTTCTCAGTAAATTCTCATTCGAGGACGAATGTTCCCAAGGGGGAGATATTGTAATACCCCGCATGTTTCTAAGCTAGGAAGTGAATAAGTATTCCTATGTATGAAATCTCCTACCCTGTGATTCATACTTGAGTACATGACTTACAATGAATATCCTAGTGATAGAGCATGTTCATATGAGTCACTTAAGGTAATACAAGCTAAGAGTTTTTGAATCCATCAAGTTTTAGTGTTTGGTTTTGCAAGGGTCATCTTTGAATGAGTATAACTTGGAGCTAATGTGGTATTTTGGCTAATTTAGACCCACCAAATTGTAAAGAATTGAATTACCTTTCAAACGATGCCAATTTTTCCTTAATCCAATACCCGAGCAAAAACTTATGCCCATTTTCGTGAGACACAGTAAGCATAAGCCATTGGTTAGGCGCCGCCCAACCCAAGCATACGTGATTGGTTAGGCACCACCCAACCCAAACATAGGCGATCCCTTGGTCACCACCTAAGTCAATTCCAGGTGTCAAAAACACTCTGTTTTGAGTTATTTTAAAGGTAATTAAGTCTTTATATACTCCTTACACGTCCCTAAACTTAACCCTATGAAATATATAGCTTCTAAACATATTGCAACCCTATTTTCATCTCAAAGCTCGTCATCCAAGAGCACTAAAGGATAAAAACAACTAGGGTTGCATAATTAAGCTTGAAGATCCGATTTCAAGGAAATTCTTTCGTCAATCATCAAGAATCTTCCTTCTAAGGTATGCATAGTGTTCATCCACGAATTCCTATCATTTGTGGAGTTCACGAATCTATCTTTAAAATACAAAAGCTTGGTTGATTGTGATGATATGATCATACCCATGTTGATTCTAGTTGGTTTTTCCTCTTTTCATTATAAGTTATGATCTCTATATTGTTGGGTGTTATGATCATGTTGTTAATATTGGGTGATTCCCAAGATGAAATCTTTATATGTTTTTGTGAATTCACGATATCAAATGAGTTGGAATCATGTAAATTTTGTTGTTCATGATGTATAACTTCATGAATTAACCTATGCTGAAGATGTGCCTGTTAGATGTTTGATAAAATGCCTAAGAAACTAGAAATCATGCAATATAGCTAAATTGTGACTAAGTGAAGGATTGATGATATACCCTTATGTTCCAATAACTTCTATGTTGTTAATGAGCATTGTAAATGTTGTTGAAAACTCATGAACTATTCTTATGAGATTACGCTTTGTTTACTTGCAAATCCTACTTATGAACAAGATGTATGATAACCATGCAATCCACATGAACTTCCATGCTATTGGTATGTGTTGCCAATATGATTATGCAATGAACATGATGTAAAGATTGAGCGAGTACTTCCATGTGATATGAAATCCTTTCCATGCAATATATTGTTGATAACCATGCTTACTATGAGATCCCTACTTATGATATTATAAATTATGGACTCTACTCTTATGATCAAGTCAGTCATGTGTTTCAGTTTCCTTCCATCGAGTCCTGGGGGTACTTGTACCCGAAAACTATAGTTGTGTGCCTAGATCCATGTCATGTTTCACGATATCTGAACTCAAGCTATGATTACGTAGACTTCAGTCATTCATGTGACTCAGGAAAATCTCATGATCTTAGTCAGTTGTTAGATATCAGTAACATTCCGCCAGTCAATGGAATCTAGTAAGATTAAGTCATGCACAGTCAGTTATTCATGTCCAGTCCCTCCAGATGGGAGTAGAGGTTAGCACCGAGTTAACCCAAGGATGGGAACTCACCCGCCAGTTCAGGGTATGATTCTTAGTAGCAATCCTTGTATTCCAGAAATACATAGCCAGCGTAGGTTGAGACATCTTAACTCGTTAGATTAGGATTGATAAGATGGCTTAACCCATCAGTTTAGGGTTCTCACCATTCTCATTGAGTACCCGCTAGATAAGGGTCACTCACAAGCTGTCCTTCCCCATGGCACGGTATTGACACCCCTACAGTCGGGGCA
>NW_025861648.1:0-2096 GCF_002878395.1 Capsicum annuum
ACTCTCAGAAAGAAATTCCAATCAATGCATGTCAAATACCATATGCTTGCCCTTATTTTCATTACCAAGGTGTTCAGATAGATAAGTTAGGATCACTATAGGTCTTTTCTTCGGCTTGTAATGTAGGCTAAGGGTTGGTATGATTTTCAATGGAATTTAGAGTGACTAAGTCTCCTTGGCACTACCTTAACTTTTGGGGTTCACTTATTAACCTTTTTCTTCTTTTTCTCCTTTTCTTGATCACACATTATTCAGGATGGATATTGCTTTTCTTTGTCATTCTTTTTCTTTTCTTATTCTTCTTCCACACCACCTAGCTTTTTATTCTTTTTCACTTATTCTTTTCCTTTTATTCTACCTTTCTTCATACCCAGTTTACACCACTCACCCCTATGATAGCCACTCTCAACTTAGGTTGTTTACCTAAGTCTAGGTGAACAGTGTCCAAGGAGGACCAGGGCCAAAATAGGTTCATTATGATCTAAATAGGAAGGTGATAGGTGTCATAGAAAGAAATGGTCAATTCAGGCTCAAAATAGGGACTTAAAAATGTGGAAGGTTATTTAGGTAAAAAAGTGACTTAAAAATTAAAACGGCCTATGGTCCTTTCCTAACCCCTATCTTTCAACTAAGGTAAGACTAACCGGGCAAGTTCTAGATTCAACACACACAGGGAATTGAGTAAGACCTCACACACACATGGCACAATAGTACATCACAAGCTACTACCCATTTGGTTCATACAATTGTTAGCAATGATTATCATGTCCCTAGTACTAATGTCACAAAAAGATTCATAGTAGCCACATATAAATGTATATCACATAGTTATAAAACAGACCAACGGAGAGGTGTTTAGCAGTCTTAAAAATCAACAAAAATATGTCAACTTCTCTAGATACTTATTTTTCTCTAATTAACCACAACACATCACAAAACAAACATAATACACCTAAACATGCCAGATCTACTAGGAACAAGACTCCGGGGAAAAAAGGCACGGCAACAAAAACCCCAGGAGGACATCAACACCCACAAGTATCCCCTCTCTTAACTTAATATCATGCATTTTTCCCAACAAGTCAAATCAAAATAACAGAGTTAAAAACATACTTGTGGCACCATGGGTGCAAAGATCTGATGCCAATCACATAATACAAATACAAACAACAAATTACCTTGGGTTGCCTCCCAAGAAGTGCCTAGTTTAACATTGCAGCACAACCCAACTCAGTTTTTTCCTATACCTTAAGGATATGAATTTCACCCCCAACTTAGAGTCCATCTTCTTGCCTCGCTTATAAGGAGGTGGTACAAAGATTAAGAAGCCGAGTAATGAATGATGCATGGTAAACAACTCGACCTTAAAGTGAGGTGTGTTTTATGTTGTTTATCAAGTGTAAAATAAAGAATATAGGATTCTTGTTCCTCATCTTTACAGTCTTCCACTAGTTTAGATGATTCCACAGACAAGATATCATCTAAACAAAATATGAAAAATGCTTCGAGTATGGCCCAATAAATCCTACGTCAAAATTTACACTATCCTCTACACACTTACTTTTATTCATCTTCTCAACATTTTCACTTTGAATAGGGATAGAGTCTTCATAAGAGATTGGCTTGTTTTCTTCTTTTGCCTCTAGCACCATTTTCTCAATCTTGGAATCATCCCTCATGGTTGGTTCGATTGGTTGGGAAATCTCCACGATCTGCTCAACATCAAGCACAACATCAATATAGGGTTCTTTCTCTTCATCTTCACACTCGTACATTATGTTAAATGATTCCACAGACAAGATATTATCTAACCACAATGTAGAAAAGTGTTTTGGATGATTGACCTCGATATCCATCTCTTCTATCCTTTCCCTTCCCTGGTTAAATACCCTAATGTCTTGACGTATGTCACATATGGTATCATTCGTTGTGTCTGTACGATCCAACATTAGTTGAAGAATAGCTTCAATGTCACTCTTTCCAGTGCTTTGTTCTTTCTTTTATTGACCATAAAACCTGTCATACTCATAAGAAGAACTAGAACCTGGGTTAGCGCAATAGGGGAAAAGGGAATTTGGGCAATCACTCCAATGTCT
>NW_025861649.1:0-1522 GCF_002878395.1 Capsicum annuum
CGCATATCATTCAGTGATGAAGAGTTGCCATTTGAAAGAGCGATACACAATAAAGCCCTGCATGTCACTGTCATTTGTTGAGATTATGCGATTAATCAGGTATTAATAGATGATGAATCTGGTGTGAATATTTCCTCCCTCTCTATGTTGGTTCAAATGGGCTATGATCTGGGGAAAATTCATCAAAGCCACCTAAATGTGAGAGCATTTGATGACGGGCAGGGAGATACCATAGGAGAAATTGATTTGTACATCCAAATGGGACCTGCTGAGTTCAAAACTAAGTTTCATGTTATGGATATCCATCCTAGCTACAACTTGATCTTGGGAAGACCATGGATACATGGTGAAAAGGCAGTTTCATCACCCCTTCATCAATTATTGAAGTTTATTTGGGAGGATCATGAAGTAGTCATCCAAGGAGAAGGAAGTCGAGCGGATCGTCCCAATGGTTATGTGCCGATGATTGAAGATGTTCCAAAAGGTAGCAGTTTCTATATAGTGGAAATTATAAATGCTGTGGATAGGGATCCAATGTCCAAAGTGCCAATGCCTTCTGTCTACAAAATGATTGCGATGGTGATGTTAAAAAATGGGTTTGAACCTGGTCGAGGTTTGGGTAAGGATCTACAAGGAATTATAGAGCCTATTGTGATCCCAGAGAATGGATCTAAGTATAGGTTAGGATATCAGCCTACCAAGAAGGATAGGATTGAGGATGAGTCAGAGAAGAGCCTGTTTAGGCCCTTACCACTCCTGTTCCAGTCATTTCCTGTACGAGAGGTATCAAATGATGATGGTCTTGGGGATGGGATAGGAGATTTGTTCGAGGGATGCAATGCTGTACCAGAAGATTTCCCAAAGTCCAGTGGGGTGAAGCAAATTGCGCCAGGGGAAGCCTTACAAAACTGGACCTCCACTCCACTCATAACCCGTCGCCCGTTGTGGTAGATGAAAGGGCAATTACTGATAGTTTTTAAAATCGGTGATGATCTATAAGAGGCCCCCCGATCCACCTTTTATATCTCAAAACTTTTTTTTCGTATTTTACTGCTTTCAAAAAAGCATGGACTTGTATTTGCGCAAGTCATGAGCCTTGGTTTTGTAATTATCTCTTAAATTTCAATGAAAAGACCTTCATTTATTTATAAAATTCTATTATTACTCCTAGTCATATATTTTGTTATTATCTTTTTATCATCTAACTTGGTTTGTTTGTCCCTTACAGTAACAACAACTTAAAATTTGCCAATGTCATGTCATGTCAAAGTTTAAACAAACAAAATGAAGGGAACGATAATGATTGGAAAGACGGTGATGAGGAATAAGTATTTGAAGATATGGAGGAGTTTGAGAATCGGGAAGAACCCAGCCTGGAGGAAACTGAAACAGTTAACCTGGGAGATCATGATGAAATCAAGGAGACAAGCGTCAGTGTTCACCTGGGTAAAAATTTAAGAAGAATAGAAAAAGGACCCACAATCAGGGTATGTTTGGTATGAAGAAAAATATTTTTCAATTT
>NW_025861650.1:0-1459 GCF_002878395.1 Capsicum annuum
TTATAGTTTGAAAGTCCTTAAACTAAGTCTTGTCTCTAGGACAATAGTTGTAGAACATCTCATAAATGAAAACATAATGTGGTAGAGTCAACTCTTGCCCGTGGGACATAATTTATAGTTTGAAAGTCCTTGAGCTAATTAAGTCTTGCCTCTAAGGCAATAGTTGTAGAACATCTTATAAATGAAAACATAACATGGTAAAGTGAACTCTTGTCTGTGGGGCATAATTTGTAGTTTGAAAGTCCTTGAGCCAAGTCTTATCTCTAAGACAATAATTGTAGAACATCTCATAAATGAAAATATAATGTGGTAGAGTTAACTCTTGCCCGTGGAGCATAATTTGTAGTTTAAAAGTCCTTGAATCAAGTTTTTCCTCTAAGGCAAAAGTTGTAGAATATCTCATAAATGAAAACATAATGTGGTAGAGTCAACTCTTTCCCTGGGGTATACTTTGTTGTTTGAAAGTCCTTGAACTAAGTCTTGTGTCAGGCCTCAAATCCTATTGGGGCAGACTGGCACCCGTAACCGAGGAGGCCCGGGAGAACCAGCTCATAACCTTATACTTCCCATGCATACCTCTATGACAACCCAAAATTCGGACAGCATCATGTCGCATATAAAAGGAAATAATCACCTGTATAAGCTTGAGCACACATATATATATATATACAATACTTGGCCGTTGAAGCCATCACGTCTACTAACAAAACACCACCTTGACTGTACATTAGGTCTACAAAGCCTCTAAATAATACACAGAGTTTAACTAAGGTCGGGACATACCCCACCATATAACTAACTTCTATACAATAACAAAAGTGACTGGATATGACACGAAAAGCCCCGAAGTAAACTGGAGCTCACCAAAAGTAGCTGGATATCCTGGCTCCTACTTTTGCGATGTATGAGCTGAGGTACCTGTGCCTGCAGCATGAAATGCAGGTCCCCCATGAGGGACGTCAGTACGAAATATGTACTGAGTATGTAAAACTGTAGATAATGACATATGAATAGGAGCTCAATAGAAATCAGAAACAAGTGAATAAATCGTAATAGGAGTGGACCACACTTACTAGAACTTGTGACAACCTGTACATTGTATTTATTCAATCACTTTACCTTCGTTCTTATCATCTTTGTAATCATTACTGTAATGTATTATGACCATTAGGCTGCCTCCAGTACATATCAACTGGGATCGACCCATGATAGGCTTATGCCCCTAGGATACCACCCATAAACACATAAATAGGGATCGACCTATGATAGGCTTATGTCCCTGGGATACCACCCGATAAGAGAGAACTTCCATCATTTAGTTTAATTAATCTTTAAGATTGTTATTTCGGTTGCCACCGCATTTTTGATACTTTGAAATAATGATACATCAATAAGAGACATATAAATAGACCATCAATGCAATAACAATGAAGTAAGAACTCATTGGCATATCAATGAA
>NW_025861651.1:0-4654 GCF_002878395.1 Capsicum annuum
GGTCGTTCTATGAGTAATTTACATGATTTTGACTTTTTGTCATGTGGTAAATTCAGTATGTTTTCCATGGATATTAAATTCACCCAAATCTGATAAGTGGATCAAAAGTTACGACAATTTCAAGTTCCCATCGTAAAACAGCACCATAATTGATAGTGGCGCGCCACGCCACAGAGAAAATTGCTAAATATCCCATTGTAGGGCCGGGGCATTAGGAATAACGTATCTGAAGGCATTTGGAAAATTCCAGTAGGGTCTGCGATTATGGAGCGTCGCTCTATGGCCCAAATTAAGTATTGTCCGTTTTCCATTGACTCAGCGCAATTTCACCCACGGCGCACCAAAATTCCAAGGTAAAAAGAAGATCATAATAAGATGGCCCCTTATCGCGCCATCCCTTAATTTCACAATTGTTAAAATACTGTGACACAGTATGACAGGACTGCGTCGCGGTAAAGGTCTAGTTGGGGAAATTTTTACAATTTTAAATGACGTATTCAAGGGTTAAAAGGGCCAATTGTTTACACCTATTTACACCTAGTGGCCACATTATTTAGCTATTCTTCACCCAAAATATACTAGTTTATCTGAAGTTTCTCTCAAGAAAAAGCTAGTGTTTCTATTGAGGATTCGAATTCAAGAAGGTTTCACCATCAAACCTCATGAAATCACAAACTATGGTATGTATAGTGTTCATTCATGGACTCTTTTCGTCCATGAAGCCCAAGAATCACTTTTTATAAATTCAATTTTATGGATTTTCTTATGAATCTCATGATTGGGCTGCTCTTGTTCATGTGGATAGTGAGAAATTGAATTCTACTCCATGTTGGGTGATAAATACTATGTTGATTAAATTAATATAGATATAGATTCTTCGAAACCTATGACTAAACCATTGAATAGTGAAAATATAATTGTACCATAATGTTTATTTATAGTACAATGATGTTTACATGTACCATTCCTACAATATGTTTGATTAAATGCCAAGATAAATTATTATACATATAGATTCTACAGTATGTTTAATCAAGAATGTCTAGTATTTGCTTCAAAATTTTATGATGGTCGTTCCATGAAGAATTTACATGATTTTGACTTTTTTTCATGTGGGAAATTCGATAAGCTTTCGATGGATATAAGATTCGCCCAAATTTGATAACCGGATCAGAAGTTACGACTATTTCAAGTTCCCATCGTAAAACAGTGCCATAATTGACAGTGGCGCACTACGCCACAAAGAAAATGGCATTTAGAAAATTCCAGTGAGGGTCCGTTATTATGGAGCATCGCTCCATGGCCCCAATTCAGTATTGTCCATTTTCCATTGTCTTAGCACAATTTTTCCCGCGTCGCAACAAATTTCCAGGGCAAAAAGAAGGTCCCAATGCGATGGCCCCTCACCACGCCATCGCCCAATTTCCCAATTGTCAAAATCCTGTGACACGGCATGACAGTGCCCTATCGCGCTAAATGTCTAGTTGTGCAAATTTTTACAATTTTAAGAGACGTATCCAAAGGTAAAAAGGGTCAATTGTCTACCCCTATTTAAACCTAGTGGCCACGTGATTTAGCTATTCTTTACACAAATTATACTAGTTTCTCTAAAGTTTCTCTTAAGAACAAGCTAGTATTTCTATTGAGGATTCGATTACAAGAAGGTTCCACCGCCAAACCTCAAGAAATCACAAACTAAGGTCCACATAGTGTTCATTCATGGACTACTTTCGTCCATGAAGCCCAAGAATCCCTTTTTATTAAATTCAAGTTTATGGATTTTCTTATGAATCAAATGATTGGGATACTCTTGTTCATGTGGATAGTGAGAAATTGAGTTATACTCCATGTTGGGTGATAAATTCTATGTTGATTAAATTACAATAGATATAGATTCTTGGAAACCTGTAACTAAACCATTGAACAATTAAATTGTAACTGTACGACAATGTTTATTTATAGTACAACGATGTCTACATGTACCGGGCCTACAATATATTTGATTAAATGACTACATAAATTACTATACATATATATTCTACAGTATGTTTGATCAAGAATATCTAGTATTTGCTTCAAAATTTTATGATGGTCGTTCCATGGGGAATTTACAAGATTTTGAGTTTTTGTTATGTGGGAAATTCAATAAGCTTTCCATGGATATAATATTCGGCCAAATCTGATAACCGAATCAGAAGTTACGACTATTTCATGTTCCAGTCGTAAAATAGCGCCATAATTGACAGTGGCGCGCCACGCCACAGCGAACATGTCATTTGGAAAATTCTAGAAGAGATCCACAATTATGGAGCATCACTCCATGGCCCAAATTCTGTACTGTCTGTTTTCCATTGTCTTAGCGCAATTTTCTGCACATCGCACCAAACTTCTAGGGCAAAAAGAAGGTTTCAATGTCATTGTCCTGCGTTGCGAGATCCCTAAATTTCCTAATTATCAAAATCTTGTGACACGGCATGACAGTGCCAAGTCGCGCTGAATGTCTAGTTGTGCAAATTTTTACAATTTTAAAAGATGTATCCAAAGGTTAAAAGGGTCAATTGTCTACCCCTAAATAAACTCAGCGGCCACGTGATTTAGCTATTCTTCACAAAAAATATACTAGTTTCTCTGCAGTTTCTCACAAGAACAAGCTAGTGTTTCTATTGAGGATTCGAATTCAAGAAGGTTTCTCCGTGAAACAGCATGAAATCACAAACTAAGGTATGCATAGTGTTCATTCATGGACTCTTTTTGTCCATGAACCCCAAGAATCCCTTTATGTAAATTCAAGTTTATTGATTTTCTTATGAATCTCATGATTGGGCTTCTCTTGTTTATGTGGATAGTGAGAAATTGAATTCTACACCATGTTGGGTGATAAATTCTATGTTGATTAAATCAATATAGATATAGATTCATGCAAACCTATGACTAAACCATTGAATAGTGAAATTAGCATTGTACCATAATGTTTATTTATGGTATAATGATGTTTATATGTACCATGCCTACAATATGTTTGATTAAATGCCTAGATAAATTATTATACATGTAGATTATACGGTATGTTTGATCAAGAATGTCTAGTATTTGTTTCAAAATTTTATGAAGGTCATTCCATGTGGAATTTACAAGATATTGACTTCTTGTCATGTGGGAAATTCAATAAGCTTTCCATGGATATAAGATTCGCCCAAATCTGATAACTGGATCAGAAGTTATGACTATTTCAAGTTCCCATCATAAAACAGGGCCATAATTGAAAGTGGCGCGCCACGCCACAGAGAAAATGGCATTTGGAAATTTCTTGTAGGGGTCCGTGATTATGGAGCGTCGCTCCATGACCCAAATTAAGTATTGTCCGTTTTCCATTATCTTAGAGCAATTTCCCCCGCGTCGCTCCAAACTTCCAGGGCAAAAAGAAGGTCGCAATGCGATGACCCCACATCGTGCCATCCCTCAATTTCCAAATTTCCAAAATCCTTTGACACAACATGACAGTGCTGCGTTGCGCTAAACGTCTAGCTGGGGAAATTATTACAACTATAAAAGACGTATCTAAGGGTTAAAAGGGTCAATTGTCTACCCCTATTTTAACCCAGTGGCCACATGATTTATCTATTCTTCACCAAAAATATACTACTTTCTCTGAAGTTTCTCCCAAGAACAAGCTTGTGTTTCTATTGAGGATTCGAATTAAAGAAGGTTTCACCGTCAAACCTCATGAAATCATAAACTAAAGTATGCATAGTGTTCATTCATGGACTCCTTTCTTCTGTGACGCCCAAGAATCCCTTTTTCTAAATTAAAGTTTATAGATTTTCTTATGAATCTCATGATTGAGCTGCTCTTGTTCATGTGGATAGTGAGAAATTGAATTCTACTCCAAGTTAGGTCACAAATACTATGTTGATTAAATTAATATAGATATAGATTCGGGAAAACCTATGACTAAACCATTGAAAAGTGAAATTAGAATTGTACCATAATGTTTATTTATAGTACAACGATGTTTACATGTACCATGCCTACAATATGTTTGATTAAATACCTAGATAAATTATTATACATATAGATTCTACAGTATGTTTGATCAAAAATGTCTAGTATTTGCTTCAAAATTTTATGATGGTCGCTCCATGGGTAATTTACAAGATTTTGAGATTTTGTCATGTGGGAAATTCAATAAGCTTTCCATAGATATAAGATTCACCCAAATCTGATAATCGGAACAGAAGTTACGACTATTTAATGTTCCCATCGTAAAACTGTGCCATAATTGTCTGTGGCGCGCCGTGCCACAGAGATAATGGCATTTGTAAAATTCCAGTAGGGGTATACGATTATGGAGCATCGCTCTATGGCCCAAATTTAGTATTGTCTATTTTCCATTGTCTCAGCGCAATTTTCCCCCCCGTAGCATCAAACCTCCAAGGCAAAAAGAAGGTCGCAATGCGATGGCCCCGCATCGCGCCATCCCTCAATTACCTAATTGTCAAATCCTGTAACACGGCATGACAATCAGGGTATTCTATTGAGGATTCGAATTCATGAAGGTTTCACCGTTAAACCACATGAAATCACAAACAAAGGAATGCATAGCGTTTATTGATGGACTCCTTTCATCCATGAAGCCCAGGAATCACTTTTTCTA
>NW_025861652.1:0-1269 GCF_002878395.1 Capsicum annuum
GTGGAGTTAGCGACGTATAGATTTAAAGGGGAGGCTATATATTGGTATGAAGACTGGAAACGATCTAGGGGTATTGATGCACCCCCAGCTACTTGGAAAGAGTTCAAAGAGGCATTTCTTGATCATTATCTTCCATTTGAGATTCGTCAGGCCCGTGCAGATCAGTTTTTAAATCTTCGTTAGGGGAATATGAGCGTGAGGGAGTACAGTCTTCGATTTAATTCCTTGTCGAGATATGCTCCTAATGTTGTAGCTACTATGGATGATAGAGTTCATCAATATGTTGATAGGCTAGATCCATATCTTGTTAGAGATTGTACTATTGTCGCTTTGAACAAAGATATGGACATAGCGAGGATCCAAGCTTTTGCACAGAAAATGGATGATCAGAGACAAAGGAGAAGAACACAGGAATCAGAAAGAGGATATTCCAAGAGGGCCAGATCTACAGGGCAGTTCATGGCATCCCAAGGAGGGTTCAGGCCACAGTTTTCTGCTAGACCACCTAGGCCATTATCTTCTTATTCTGCAGCTAGTGCCTCACCACAGTTCCAAGGGTCCATAGAAAATCAATTTGGGCATAGAAGTGAGAGTCAGAGTTCGCGAACAGTGGGGTACCAAAGGCAAGGAAATATGAGCCAATCGAGACCTCCTCAAGAGCCATGCAATAAATGTAGAAGGTATCATTTAGGCGCATATCGGCTGGGGACCAATGTTTGCTTTTGGTGCGGTATGTCGGGGCATATGATAAGAGAATGCCCACGAAGGGGCATAGAGGGTATGGCACGACCTACGGGGTCATTTGTTGCATCATCATCATCAATGCCTTATTTAGGAAGGGGTGCACAACCAATGGGTCGTGTTAGAGGTGATAGAGGAGCCACCAGTTCTAGCAGGGCTCAAAACCATACGTATGCTCTAGCGGATCGACAGAATTTAGAGGCTTCCCCAGATATGGTTACGGGTACGTTGTCTATCTTTTCATTTGATTTATATGCCTTAATTGATCCCGGTTTTACATTATCTTATGTTACTCCATTGGTTGCTGGAAAGTTTGAAAGAATACCCGAACTGTTAGTTAAGCCATTTGAAGTGTCCACACCGGTTGGGGAATCTATTATAGCTAGAAGGGTTTATCGAAACTGCATAGTAACTGTTTGTGGTTGTGATACGATGGTTGATCTTGTTGAGTTAGAAATGGTAGATTTTGATGTTATAATGGGTATGGACTGGTTGGCGTCTTGTTATGCCATAATTGATTGCTGCACG
>NW_025861653.1:0-3695 GCF_002878395.1 Capsicum annuum
GTCTTTGGCAATTACGATTTTAACAGCAATATGTTCGCTGTAAGCCTTGATGGCTGCGATTGCCGTGGAAGTGGAAGGGATGGTCGCTATGTCTTCCCCGGGGAAAGACATTGGCTCTTGAAGATGATCGGTTGGAAGGCTGATCTCTGGAGCTGTAAGGGCTTTGGGGGAAGCCGTGTGTAAGACTTGTTCAGTTAGAACGTGTAGTTCAACCTGATCAAGTCGGGTCTTCAGGTTTTTGATTTCTCCTTTTAACGTGGAGATTTCTCCTTTGAGCTCGGCAATAGAGGGCTCAGAGGGAGGATTGAACTTAGCCATTACTCTTGTCATAGAGAAGGGCTGGACAATAGGTTTGGGTTTAGACGTGCCTTCGTCAGAAGAGAGCACTAGTCGTTTGAGTTCTTGAAGATACTTAGATCTAAGTTCTTCATCATCTATATGTTCGATGATATCGAATAGGATTTCTTTAGGTTTGTCTGAAATGACATTGATGGTTTTACGGGAACAAGTACAGAAAGTGCCATTGCACTCGCAATCTTGTCCTGTTTGGGAGCTGTCAGACTCGTAAGCGGCATTGATATAATCTTCGTCGCTATAGTCGTCCTCTGAGGAGGAGTAAGAGTCTGATACTTCAGAAGGGTCTTCCATTATGGAGAAGAGCATTTCTTTTGCTTCATCAGGTAAATCGAGAAGATTTATCTTTTTCCTTTTACTTGATGTGCAATCCTTAGCTCTATGGCCAGATTTGCCGCAAGTCCAGCAGGTATCTTTGGACTTTGAGAAAGACTTGCGTCTGGTTTTACGACGCGGTTTACCGGATTCTTTATAGGAGCTTGACTCCTTATACGAAGTCTTTCGTTTTGGGTAAGACTTTCTATGACGCTTTGGAGGGGTTCTTTTATGCCTCCTGCTATCATGTAAGTCGGTAAAGCCATAATCCTGGAAAAAGGTTGTCAAACCATATTTGTGGTTTTGCTTAAGCTGTTGTTTCAGCTTGAGGTCTGTACAGAGTTCGATACCGGTGGTGGTGATGAAGCTCACTAAGTCACCGTAGGTAAGAACATTATAAGGGATTTGACCCTCAAATCGGTCTTTGAGTTTTGTTCGGACTTTGTCCGCGAATAATGGTGGAAGACCGCTAATAAATCTTTCTTTCCAGAAATCATTATTGCAATCTGGACGGATCATGACTTTCATTAAGAAGGTATCTTTATACCATCTAAAGTCAGCAAGATTTTTGCATCGCATATTGTTCAGGATTTCTAGACTCCTATCTTGAAAGAGTTTTGGCTCTCCAACAAAGTGTCTAGCTATATGGTATAGAAGGGTTGCACAAGCATCTTCTTGTGCTTCTTGAACAATGGTTTCTTGACCATTTACCGTTCGCGCCACTAGTTCGAGTGCGGTGGCATTGTAGATGAGATTTTTCTCATCTTCTGAGACATAGTTGTCCCACCAATGTTTGAGCATACCGGTGAATCCCGAGACAATCATGGTGGCGGCTCCTTTGTCAGAGGAACCTTTGATTTTGTATGCTGTGATAGCCACAGCAATCTCATGGAGTTTATTGTAGATCTGGTGTTCTGCCAGACCATCAATATTCCATTCGGTAATACCTCGTCCATCGTGACTGGAGGTGGAAAGGAAGGGATTTTCTTCGAACTGAACGTCCGGAGGAGAAGGTTTGCGATAGTAATTTTTTCTCGTGGAAAATCTTTCGTTGGATAGCTTAGAAAGCGAGCTTTTATCTTTCGAAGGGGTTTTGGAAGTAGAAGCTTCTGAGATCTTAAATTTGGTAAGTTTGGAATTGATTTGATCCAAGATTTTTTCAGACAATTTAAAATCGTCATTAAGGTCCGGAAACTTATCTTTGTGAAACTCGGGGAGTTTAAAGATAGGATTGGAGAGAGGTTTAGAGCATGGGATGCTCTTAACTGGTAACGGGGCAGAGAGAGGGGTACTTTTGGTGTCCTCTATCTGCTGAGATATCGTATGTAAGACTTGATTGGTATAATTGTTTTGTTCAATTATCCTATCAAGATCTCTATTTTGAGGTGCCATGGCGCCTCGATCAGATTTTGTTTTGAAGGGTGAAGCCTTAATGACTTCATTGGAATAGGAGATGTTAAGTCCTTCGAGAGGAGGGGTAGTGGATTCTACCACGGTGTTTCGTTGGGTATACCATTTGGTAACAATGGCGTTGAGTGACTCTATTTGGTTTTCTATTCTTCCAGTCTTTTCAAGCCAGAAGAAGAATTCCATGTCGCATCGGAGTCTCTTCATGTCGGCTATCCATAGCCGGCCAAGCTCCTTTTGTTGTTCGGGAGAATAAGTACTTCCGTACCATCTCCTTTTGAGAGTATCTCGCGGATCATTCCATCGAACCTTTAAGGCCTGAAGATCCGGGACATATTCCTCGTTATCTGTTCGAATAACGAAAAGGCTGGGATCACGCCGAGGTTGAGGTGGAGCCATTTCGGAGGCCGAAGGGCTTCCTGGTTCGTAAAGATTTTCAGGTTCTGTGACCTTTGTAGTTTGATAATAGACTTTCGGGATCGGACCAGAGTAGTCAACTCCTCTAATCTTTCCCTTATCGTCGGGGCCGTCTTGGTCGTCGGGCTCTTGCTCTTTTTTAGAAGAAGAGGCACAGGAGACAGACCGTCGGGAAGATGAGAGTCGAGAAGGATCGACTCCTAGAAATTTCAGATCTATAGATCCATCTGGGTGTTGGATTACTCGCTCGATCTGAGATCTTTTGGAGTAGCTCCTAATAGGTTGGGTAATGGCTTCAAAGTGCCAGTCATTACTGTGTAGGATATCGTCCCATACGAGAGCCTTTGGAACAAAGACTGTGCTTCGGTCTTTGTTTGCTTCCATCAGAGTGGTAACCCCTTTAGGGCTCGTGAATCTAGCCTTAGGGGCTAGAGTAGTACCCATGAGGCGATAATATACTCGGTATATAATCGCTATTTCTCGGGTATTGTCCTTACTATTCATGTTTTTCGTTTTAACATTTAGTGTCAAAACGTCCATGATGTTAGGATCATTAATGTCTACCGAGAAATTTGGGTAGCAATTAAAGTATACCGGGCCATCGGCGAGGTTACTTTGGATTACTCCTAAGAGAGAGTCGTCGAAGTTAAGAAGACGAGCATCTCTTAGCAGGGCACAGACAGGGACATCAAGGCCCTGTCGGAATAGGGGCTTAATAGCCACCTGGACAAGTCCAACATGCAGATAGTTAAACTGGTTTTTATACCGGTTTATATCTAGCTCATTGAATAATTGAATAATTTCTAGGGAATTATTAATAGCTACAGTAGACTCAGAGGTCTTGATGTTATGCTTTTTTAAAAAGCTGAGTTTCCCTATTTGGTAAATAGTGGAGAAAGATTCTTCTGGAATGCTCCAGTTTTGAAGATCTGTTTCAATGGTGGCAATCGGGGTTGCCGAGGAAGACAGGTTAACCGTATTTTTAACATGGTTGTTCATGGTTAAACAAAACTGTCTAGAGACTAACAGAGCAAACAGATATGCAAAGAATGATATTAAACTAATCCAATATGCAATGACTAAGTACAATTATGTGGGTAGATCTATGGCTTATGGGATCTTATCAAGTCTTAATGGCATTACTCTAGAGACTGCTAAATGTTTTCTCAGTGACGGGACCACCAATCAAGGTCTAACACGCT
>NW_025861654.1:0-3899 GCF_002878395.1 Capsicum annuum
GAAGATA
Organism: Capsicum annuum; assembly: GCF_002878395.1. NCBI lineage: Eukaryota > Viridiplantae > Streptophyta > Magnoliopsida > Solanales > Solanaceae > Capsicum > Capsicum annuum. The sequence continues at coordinate 8 of NW_025861654.1, forward strand.
CTATGAAGCTATTTTGGTTGACACAGATTCAATCGAAGTAGAACACTCTCTGGATATCAACAATCCAGAATATATCAGTTATTCCAAATTCACCATAAAAAGGATTTTAACTCCTTTTAATTGGTATGTGGATCATTTACACACTCCCATCGCTCTATCTATGCCACACAGGCCTCAGACCTACAACTGGTAAGATTACCGGGCAGCATGGTTCAATTTCCTCTATGTTCGTCCAGGACATACATGGTTTGTCAAGTATTGCCCTGCCATTATAGACGCTACTATCCCAAGGTGGTTCTATGAATGGTGGTCCTGCTTCGGGGGAACAAAAGAAGTTCTCCCTCAACAATTCCTCAACAGATTCCCTGACTTCTTGGTAAAAGAAGGTTGTACTACTTTGCCTGAGCACATTCAAATGTGCAAATTCTTTATGAAGAAAAGAATATCTTATATCATTTCCTGGAACTTCTCCAAAGAAGAACAGCACAGGATCAAGTATCTCTCCAAAGAGATCAAAATCAAGGGTTGGACTCCAAAGCCAACCGCTCCGAAGACTCCCGACAAAGGAAAAGCTGCCACAACGGCTTCTCCTCCTTCTGCTTCAAAGAAAGCATTAAAAGAAAAGTTAAAACAAGCTCTAGCCAAGCTGGATGAACCAGACGCTACGGATAACACTGCAGAATTAATGCAGCTTATTGCTGAAGCTTCCTCGACAGGCAGTAGCAGCGATAATGGCGATATGCTTGATCCCAAAGGGATCGCTATGGCCTACATGGATCCCTATTAAGAATAGGAAAATAACCCTTCAGAGAGATAGAGGTCCAAAGGACCGGAATTACCTCTCGAAAGAGCAATTCACTATTCCTAAAAGGAATCCAGGTGTCAGATCACCTTTAAAAAAGGAATCTCTGCTTTTTCAAAAGCAGACATTATTACCGACACTGCTTTTTCAAAAGGAAGCATTCTTTATTGCTTTTCTAAAAGCAGCCACCCACTTTTGTCGGCAACATCTTAGCCGTCCACTTGTAATTAATCTAGTACACTTGATGTATTTCTTTTGCCTATAAAAGGCTCGTTTTCTTATAGAGAAGGCATCCGAAAATTTCCAATACCAAGAAATTCTCTGTGCCCAATCTCTCTCTTGTAACTACTGTAATGTTTTTCTGATTTCAATAAAATCGTTGTAAGTTTCTTTATTCTCTCTTTGAAACTGCTGCTTAAAGCAAGTTCCTTATAGGAAGTCTTTCTTTTCGGATAGGACTTTTTATGACGCTTTGGGGGCATTCTTTTATGCCTCTTGCTGTCATGGAGGTCAGTAAAACCATAGTCTTGGCAGAAGGTCGTCAGACCGTATTTGTGATTTTGCTTAAGTTGTTGTTTAAGCTTAAGGTCTGTACAGAGTTCTATACCCGTAGTGGTGATGAAACTTACTAAGTCTCCATAGGTAAGTACGTTGTAAGGAATTTGACCCTCAAATCTATCCTTGAGTTTTGTCCGGACTTTGTCTGCAAATAATGGAGGAAGACTACTGATGAATCTTTCTTTCCAAAAGTCATTGTTGCAGTCAGGTCGGATCATAACTTTAATCAAGAAGGTATCCTTATACCACCTAAAATCTGCAAGATTTTTGCAACGCAGGTTGTTAAGGATCTCTAGACTTCTATCTTGGAAGAGTTTTGGTTCTCCTACGAAGTGTCTAGCTATGTGATAGAGAAGGGTTGCACAGGCATCTTCTTGTGCTTCTTGTACTAGGGTCTCTTGACCGTTTACAGTTCGCGCCACTTGTTCGAGGACTGTGGCATTGTAGATGAGATTTTTCTCATCTTCTGAGACATAGTTGTCCCACCAATGTTTGAGCATACCGGTAAATCCCGAGACAACCATGGTGGCGGCTCCTTTGTCAGAGGAACCTTTGATCTTGTATGCCGTAATGGCCACAGCTATCTCATGGAGTTTATTATAGATCTGGTGTTCGGCCAGACCATCAATATTCCATTCCGTTATACCTCGGCCATCATTATTGGATGTGGAGAGGTAAGGATTTTCTTCGAACTGGACATCCGGGGGAGAAGGTTTTCGATAATAATTTTTTCTAGTGGAAAATCGTTCACTAGATAATTTAGAGAGGGAACTCTTATCTTTAGAAGAGTCTTTAGAACTAGAGGGCTCTTGAGAGACCTTAAATTTGGTGAGTTTGGAATTGATTTTTTCCAAAATTTGTTCAGACAATTTAAAATCGTCATTTAGGTCAGGGAACTTATCCTTATGAAACACAGGGAGTTTGAAGATAGGATTGGAAAGATGTTTAGAGCATGGGGTGCTCTTTACTGGTAAAGGGGCAGAAAGAGGAGAACTTTTAGCGTCCTCTATCTGTTGCGAAATGGTATGAAGAGCTTGATTAGTATAATTGTTCTGTTCAATTATTCTATCAAGATCTTTACATTGAGGTGTCATTGTACCTCTTTCAGACTTAGTTTTGAAAGGAGAAGCCTTAATGACTTCGTTAGAGTAAGAAATGTTAAGTCCTTCTAGAGGAGGGGTTGTGGATTCTACCACCGTGTTTCGCTGAGTGTACCATTTGGTAACGATAACATTGAGCGACTCAGTTTGGTTTTCTATCCTTCCAGTTTTTTCAAACCAGAAGAAGAATTCCATGTCGCATCGGAGTCGTTTCATGTCGGCTATCCAAAGCCTACCGAACTCCTTTTGCTCTTCCGGAGAGTATGTACTTCCGTACCATCTCCTTTTGAGAGTGTCTTTGGGATGATTCCATCGGACCTTTAAGGCTTGTAGGTCCGGGACATACTCGTCATTATCGGATCGAATGACGAAGAGGCTAGGGTCACGCCGGGTTGGCTGAGGGGGAGCCATTTCGGAGGCGGAAGGGCTTCCTGGCGCGTAAAGATTTTCAGGTTCTTTGACCTTTGTGTTTTGGTAATAGACTTTAGGGATAGGACCAGAGTAGTCAACTCCTCTAATCTTTCCCTTATCATCGGGGCCGTCGTGATCGTTGAGCTCACGTTCTATTTTAGAAGAAGAGGCACCCGTGGAGATGGACCTTCGAGAGGAAGAGAGTCGAGAAGGGTCGACTCCTAGGAATTTTAGATCTATCGATCCATCTGGGTGTTGAATCACCCTTTCGATTTGAGATCTTTCGGAGTAACTCCGGATAGGTTGGGTGATGGCCTCAAAATGCCAATCATTACTATGTAGGATATCATCCCACACTAGAGCCTTTGGAACAAAGACTGTGCTACGATCTTTGTTTGCTTCCATTAGGGTGGTGACCCCTTTAGGGCTCGTAAATCTAGCTTTGGGAGCTAGGGTAGTACCCATGAGGCGATAATATACGCGGTATATTATTGCTATTTGTAGATCTGGTGTTCGGCCAGACCATCAATAGTCCATTCAGTTATACCTCGTCCATCATGATTAGATGTGGAGAGGTAAGGATTTTCTTCGAACTGGACATCCAGGGGAGAAGGTTTTCGATAATAATTTTTTCTAGTGGAAAATCGTTCACTAGATAATTTAGAGAGAGAACTCTTATCTTTAGAAGAGTCTTTGGAACTAGAGGGCTCTTGAGAGACCTTGAATTTGGTGAGTTTGGAATTGATTTTTTCCAAAATTTGTTCAGACAATTTAAAATCGTCATTTAGGTCAGGGAACTTATCCTTATGAAACTCAGGGAGTTTGAAGATAGGATTGGAAAGAGGTACAATGACACCTCAATGTAAAGATCTTGATAGAATAATTGAACAGAACAATTATACTAATCAAGCTCTTCATACCATTTCTCAACAGATAGAGGACGCTAAAAGTTCTCCTCTTTCTGCCCTTATATGTTTGTCTTTCTAATTAGCTAATTGACATGGGTTTTACTCCTATTCCA
>NW_025861655.1:0-2260 GCF_002878395.1 Capsicum annuum
CTCAAGTTTCCAAGCTATCAAAATCACATTCTGTACGTCAATATGAGGATAACGATACTCATATGGCACCACTATACTTTGGATCTTAAAACGACATAAAAAACCCCAATGGGTCCCACTTACAAAAATTATATTTTTGAGGCCAACCTAATGTTCATACATGATCAAGGATTTATAACCCTCAAGAATGGGTGAAAAGCATGCTAAATTGGGGATAAAATAAAACCCTCAAACTATTTGGGATTTTGGTCAAGAAATTGCTAAATCCACCAAGAAAAAGTTGAAATATAACCTTAATTCGGATGATAATCAAGAAAATAGATTTTAAATAAGCTCCCAAGTCACCCACAAGCCTCAATTTTGAGATATCACACTCTTAGGGTTTTTGCTCTCAAGGTAATGATTAAAATGGGCTAATTCGCAACTTAAGGGGTCTATTTATACCCCCACCAGGTAATCAGGTGTTGCAATTGCAACATGCAAGTGTGCAATCGCACAACCTGGCATCAGGAGCAGGTGTTGCAATCAAAAAAATATTTAGTGAAATCGCACTATCTTTTTTGCACACGGAGGTGCAATCACCATTCAAAAGGTGCAATCGCAGAGGCACCAGCTATCAGCAAAACTTGGAAATTTTTCAAGTTTTCACCAAGGCCACAAAATCCATTTAAAATCCGTTATACTCAAATGAACTATATAACCATACTAAATTTGACGTTTCGAACGTAATGATGAGGTCAGAATTTCCATCCATGGTCATTTCGACCAAATGTGGTTCCCACACCTAAATTTTTAATTTTTCTATTTTCTGACCAATAGGTTGAAATAAGCTTGGGTGCCTCAGGACCTGAACAAGAAGTCTACCTAGCCAAAATTTGATATTCTAGAGCTTTTGGCATAATCAAAATTTGTATTTGAGATTGTCTTACTGAAGTTTTCATTTGGTGGTTATTTGGAACTAGTGAAGACTTCAAAATAGAGAATTAGCTCTAGAAATCAAACAAACTACTCTGTAACCGAACTGTCACTCCTAGCAAGTCATAATGACTTGGGGAAGCTATGGAGAAGCTCTAATAGTAAAAATAAGCAGAAATATGAAAAATGACCTAAAGGGTCATTACATTACTAAAGTCCTAAATGTATCATACCAATCCCCAAGCCTACATTATAAGCCAAATAAAGTATAATAGTGATCCTAGTCCGACTGTCCGAAACACTAAGATAAGAAAATAAGGACAAGTCTATGGTATTCTATGCACATTGATTGGAACTTCTTTTGTTAGTGTGAGTGTGAGTATCTCGTCATCGTCCTCGTATTAATATGCATGATTATATTATGAGAGAGGGACTTCTTTATTATGAGGGTACATGAGTTGTGTTGCTAGCTACTTATCTGTTCGAGTAGTATAATTTGGACATATTCTTGGTTTTTTATTGCTAATGTAATGTCACAGCTTGATTCCTTTATGTTACATTATTGGGCTACATAGATCCCCACAGTTGGTTTTGAAAAGTTAAAAATAGAAGGGGCTGATATGTTTTGAGCTGAACTTGAGTTGATTGTCGTAGGTACTTTAGGTTTCTCTTGGTTAAGCATCATCGTATTTTTTTGTTATGTTTTTGTTGCCTCGGGATATGCAAATGTTCTAAGTTAAGGGTATTGATGTGCCAGAACTTTTAATGCTTAAAATAAAAAAATATGCAAGTAATTAGGTCTGTTTTGTTAGATATGATGTGTTTTTGCATTTATTTTATAGAAAACTAGGTTTTGGAGCTTAAAAGAAAAAAAAGAGTTGAAGTTTACAAAAATACTTCACTTACGAGACCACATACGGGTTGTAAGTGCTACTTACAACCATCGTAAGTGGACTTGTAAGTATTAGAGGTACCACTTACGGTGCATAGGTACCACTTACAGCATCGTAAGTACCAATGTAGGTAGCAGAGTTTGAAGGTTATAAGGCTCTAAAGTTTGAAGAAGTGTCTGAGTTACAAAGAGGTCACTTATGGGGCGTAAGTACCACTTACTCCGCCGTAAGTGCCATAGTGGGTGTCAATCTAAAGACTATAAATTTTCTATCACTTATGACCTACTGAGGGCCTGTAAATACCACTTATGGCCCATAAGTGGGTCCATAAGTGTCCACTGATCCAGTTTTCCCTATTCATTTTGGTTAGGATTTTTAGGGTTTTGATATAAACTATAAATATCCTTTTGATGTTTTTGAATTAGTATATGCACTCATTACATTCACAAACG
>NW_025861656.1:0-2541 GCF_002878395.1 Capsicum annuum
ACAAGGGTGTATTTGACACCCAAAAATAGACAACAACACAACAATAATGAGATGAACAAGATGACAACAAGAATAACCAGATTCGAATTCCACAACAACAAGATATAACATTACAAGATTACAAAAGACAAAGGGATAGATAGTGAGACATAAACTACTATAATGACTAAGAACCTAAGTGTAGATGACACACAAAGACCCATAATGATGATAGTAGGAACACCTACACTCTTCAAAGAGACACAAGAGAGGACCTCAATCCTTCAAGCACCCCAAGTACCAAGCAAACAAACAATAAAAGAGATTCCACTTTAATGTTGTAACCTAGTTTTTGGCCAAGCCTCACAAGAGAGAGAACTTGAGGGTTTCAAGTGTGTTATACCATTTTCAACATTCAAAAACTAAGTTCATAAACCCTAACATGTTCCTTATATATTACAAAACAAATAGAATTTAAAATGACCCAAAAGGCCCTTCAAGAATGGCTACCCCTCTAGTGTATGGAGTGGTCTATTTTGGTCTATATTTATGCCTTTAATTACACTTCTCTTGCACATACACTTTGTTGTTTTCAATGCACACCCATATGAATCTATTTCCATGATTATTCTCGTATCATCCTCTCCATCTTGAGAAGAATTTTACCACAAATTCACTACTTCACTTCGTTTAATTGGCAACTCAAAAAAAACACTCTAAATAGTCCGCAAAACATGAACAACCCGAGAGCTCAATATGAACAAGTCTCGGCCAACATCTTCATTTTGAACCTCGGATCCTCTCAATCTTAAGACTTGGCTTCAATCTTATCCGAATCAAGTCTCCTTCCATCATATAAGTATCATCGTAGACTCCATATACTTCGTATCCCTTTCTTCCATACTACTCTATATGGACATATCAGTTTTGGGGAAGTGGAGTTTCGGTTTAGGGGGATATTTTGGTAATGTGGAGATTCATTTGTGGAGCTTGTATGGGAGGGAATGGGCCTCTAATTCCTTCTTGTGGGACTTGATCAACTTGTAGGAGAAGTGATCTACCTTGTTCTCAATTTTGAGGGTAATTAGTAACTTGGCTCATGGCATTTTGTGGTGAACTTGGAGGGCTGAATTTTGTAGGCAAAGTCTCGGGGGCAATGGTGATGGAAGGGTTTTGGTCATGACCACTTGAGGAAACATGGAGTCTAGGGGTAGAAGCACGAGAGTTCCTTCGACTCTCCGTTCAATCCAACCTCTTATTCATAGTAGACATCTCTCCTTGGATTGAGGACATAGTTGTGAGCATACTTTCCATTCCTCAATTGATAGGTTCAAGTCTTTACAAGATAGAACCAAGATCATTGCTGTCCATTGTAGCCAAGAAGTTACCTACAAAACAATAAAGAAGTTAGTTGTTCAAGAATGGTCCTTACACACTCTCTTTAATCCTTTGTCCCTCGGATTTTCTCACTTTTGATCTCATAATTATTGTAAGTTTGCTTGTAATCCATGAGACGTTGAGAGGTGAACCGAGTGTGTACAATGACTCAAAAGAATAAAAACACACAAAGGAACGTAAATAAGGAAAAAATGGTTTCAAAACCAACTCATAATCTAGTAAATTGTCACTAGTTTGTAAGTTAGTATTGGAATCAACAAATGAAACTAATGAGACAACAAAATGAAACTAAAAGATCAAAATTTGAGTTTAAAATTTTTGTTGAACAGTTACTTGGGTGATGTGGCAACACACTATTGGTCACGGCCCCACAATTAGTCACTAGTTGAAGTTTACAAACTTTAGTTACTATGTAATAGAAACAATTGGTTTTGGAGGGAAAGTATACGTCTTGAATCTCCTTTAAGTATAATATTCAAAAGACAAGACTTGACTTTGCACAATTCCCACAAAACAAGGTCCCTTGAAATAAAGAAAAGTGGTTGAAAAGTAGATGTCAAGTCAAGTAAGTGATGACTCAAGTCTTCTCATAAACAACTTTACAACTTGTAGGTTCACCTTTTTTAATCTATATTATACTTTTGGTTGTCTTAAGTTGTAAGATGAGATGAAGAAAAAGATGAACACCACAACAATCCTTCAAGAACAACAACAATATTCACGAATTCAAGACCCAACCGGCCACAACAAGTCACAAATTCTCGCCCTAGGTCCTTGTTCACAACACAACTTTAAAAAGTTCAAGCTCAAATATAGATCTAGACACCTTTTAGTGTTAGTGAATCACGTAACTAACACAATAAACAACAATACACACCAAAGGACTACTAGAACTAGACGCTACAAGCAACCTCAACCAAGATGAACAACAAGAACAACACTTTTAGCAAAGCCCAAGATCTATTGTGTTAGTTACGTGATACCAACAAGAACAACAAGAACACCCAAGTTTTTTTTTCTTAGCAAAGCCCAAGAATGGTATTGTAAGAACAACACCAAATATGGATTTGATACCAAATGATACAAGACAAACAAGGGAAAGAACAAAACATACCCCAAACACACAATCTACTCTGGTATCTCAACACACCATCTCCTCCTTGG
>NW_025861657.1:0-3979 GCF_002878395.1 Capsicum annuum
TTTGATACTAAGTCAGTTGAAAATGGTTAAGTGTAGGGACTTTAAAGAGGATTTTTTAGTTTTAAATATGGTTTGGTTGGTGACTTAGTTACTTGAAAATAGTAAAGTGTAGGGACTTTATAGGGGATTTTGTGTTTTGAATTCAATTTGGTCTTGATACTTAGTCGCTTGGTCTTTGAATGTGGTTCGGTTGATGACATAGTTACTTGAAACAGGTAAAGTGTAGGGACTTTAAAAGGGATTTTGTGTTTTGAATGTTGTTTTGTTTTGATTCGTAGTCAATTAAAAATGGTTAATTGTATCGACTTTAAAGGAGATTTTTTATTTTTAATGTGGTTTTATTTTAATACTAAGTCACTTGAAGATTGTTAAATGTAGGGACTTTAAAAAGAATTTTTTGTTTTGATTGTGGTTTGGTTAGGGGCTTAGTACTAGAAAATGGTTAAGGGATTTTAAAGTGGATTTTGTGTTTTGAATGTGGTTTGGTTAGTGACTTAGTTACTTGAAAATGGTTAAGTGTAGGGACTTTAAATTGCATTATGTATTTTTATTATGGTTTCGTTTTGATACTTAGTCACTTGAAAATGGTTAAGTGTAGGGACTTTAAAGTGATTTTTTTTAATGTGGTTTTGTTTTTATACTTAGTCATTTGACAATGGTTAACTTAAGGGACTTTAAAGGGGATTTTGTGTTTTGAATATGGTTTGGTTTGTGACATAGTCACTCGAAAATGAAAAAGTATAAGGGCTTTAAAGAGGATTATGTGTTTTGAATGTTGTTTGGTTCGTGACTTAGTTACTTGAAAATTGTTAAGTGTAGGGACATTAAATTGAATTTTGTGTTTTGAATGTGGTTTGGTTTTGATACTTAGTCACTTGAAAATGGTTAAGTGTAGGGACTTTAGAGAGGTTTTTTTGTTTTTAATGTCTTTTTGTTGGTGACTTATTTACTTGAAAATGGTTAAGTGTGGAGAATTTAAAAGGGATTTTGTGTATTAAATGTGGTTTGGTTAGTGACTTAGTTACTTGAAAATGGATGTGTAGGAATTTAAAGGGGATTATGTGTTTCGAATTTGGTTTTGTCTTGATACTTAGTCACTTGAAAATGGTTAGGTGTCCTGAATTTAAATGGGCTTTTTTGTTTTGATTGTGGTTTTATTTTGATAATAAGTCATTTGAAAATGGTTAAGTGTATGGAATTTAAAGGGAATTTTTTATTGTGAATGTGGTTTTGTTTTGATACTAAGTCACTTGAAAATGGTTAAGTGAGGGGATTTTAAATGGGATTTTTAGTTTCGAATGTGGTTTGGCTAGTGACTTAGTTACTTAAAAATGGTAAAGTGTAAAGAATTTAAAGGGGATTTTGTGTTTTGAATGTGGTTTAGTTTTGATACTCAGTCACTTGAAAATGGTTAACTGTAGGGTCTTTAAAAGTGATTTTGTGCTTTGAGTGTGGTTTTGTTTTGATTCTTAGTCACTTGACAAATGGTTAAGTATAGTGACTTTAAAGGAGATTTTTTTTGAATGTGGTTTGTTTGATGACTTAGTTACTTGAAAATGGTTAAGTGTAGGAACTTTAAACGGGATTTTGTGTTTTGAATGTGGTTTGGTTGGTGTCTTAGTCACTTGAAAATGGTTAAGTGTTAAGTGTAGGGACTTTAAAGAAGATTTTATATTTTGAATGTGGTTCTTTGGTGCAAGAGTTACTTGAAATTGGTTAAGTGTAGGGACTTTAAAGTGGATTTTGTGTTTTGAATGTTGTTTGTTTCTATACTTAGTCATTTGAAAATGGTTTAGTGTACGGCTGATTTTTTATGTTAAATCTGGTTTTATTTTGATAATTAGTCACTTCAAAATGCTTAAGTGCATGGAATTTTAAGGGGATTTTTTATTTTGAATGTGGTTTTGTTTTGATTCTTAGTCACTTGAAAATGGTTAAGTGTAGGGAATTGAAAGGGGATTTTTTCTTTTGAATAACCTTTGGTTGGTGACTTATTTTACTTGAAAATGATATAGTGTAGAGACTTTAAAGGGGATTTTGTGTTTTGAATGTGGTTTGGTTTTGACACTCAGTCACTTGAAAATGGTTAACTGAAGGGACTCTAAAGGGGATTTTATGTTTTGAATGTGGTTTGGTTGGTGACATAGTTACTTGAAAAAGGTTAAGTGTAGGGACTTTAATGGGGATTTTTGTTTTGAATGTGGGTTTTTGGTGACTTAGTTACTTGAAACTAGTTAAGTATAGGGACTTTAAAATGGATTTTGTGTTTTTTAATGTGGTTTTATTTTGACACTCAGTCATTTGAAAATAGGTATGTGTAGGGGGGAGGGGTTTATTTTGAATGTTGTTTATTTTTTATACTCAAGTCACTTAAAAATGGTTAAGTGTAGGGACTTTATAGGTGATTTTTTATTTCGAATAGTGTTTGGTTGATGACTTAGTTACTTGAAAATGGTTAAGTGTAGGACTTTAAAGGGGATTTATTAATTTGAATATGGTTTGGTTGGTACCCTAGTCACTTGAAAATGGTTAAGTTTAGGGACTTTATACGGTATTTTATGATTTAAATATTGTTTGGTTGGTGACTTAGTTACTTGAAAATTGTTTAGTGTAGGCACCTTAAAGCAGATTTTGTGTTTTGAATGTGGTTTTATTTTGATACTTAGTCACTTGAAAATGGATTAGTGTATGGAATTTAAAGGGGATTTTTTTAAATGTGGTTTTGTTTTGATACTTAGTCACTTGAAAATAGTTAAGCGTAGGGATTTTAAAGGAGATTTTTATTTTTGAATGTGGTTTGGTTGGTGACTTATTTTACTTGAAAATGATAAAGTGTAGGAACTTTAAAGGAGATTTTGTATTTTGAATGGGGTTTGGTTTTTATACTTATTCACTTGAAAATGGGTAACTAAAGGGACTTTAAAGGGGATTTTGTGTTTTGAATGTGGTTTGATTAGTGACTTAGTTACTTGAAAATGGTTAAGTGTAGGGACTTTAAATTGCATTATGTATTTTTATTGTGGTTTCATTTTTATACTAAGTCACTTGAAAATGGTTAAGTGCATGAAATTTAAAGGGGAATTTTTGTTTTGAATTTGGTTTTGTTTTGATACTAAGTCACTTGAAAATGATTATGTTTAGGGATTTTAAATAGGATTTTTTGTTTTAAATGTTTTTTGGCTGGTGACTTAGTTACTTAAAAATGCAAAATTTTTAGGGAATTTAATGGGGATTTTGTGGTTTTAATGTGGTTTGATTTTGATACTTTGTGTTTTAAATGTGGTTTGATTTTGATACTTAGTCACTTGAAAATGGTTAACTGTAGGCACTTTAGAAAGGATTTTGTCTTTTTAATGTGGTTGGTTGGTGACTTAGTTACTTGAAACTGTTTAAGTGTAGGGGCTTAAAAGGGGATTTTGTGTGTGAATTTGGTTTTGTTTTGATACTTAGTCACTTGGAAATGGTTAAGTGTAGAGACTTTCAAAGGAATTTTTAGTTTCGAATCTTGTTTGGTTGGTGACATAGTTGCTCAAAAATGGTTAAGCGTAGGGACTTTAAATGAGATTTTATGTATTGAAGGTGGTTTGGTTGGTGACTTAGTCATTTGAAAATGGTTATGTGTATGGACTTTAAAGGGGATCTTGTGTTTTGAATGTTGTTTAGTTAGTGACTTGGCTACTCTAAATTGGTTAAGTTTAGGGACTTTAAAGGAAATTTTATGTTTTTAATATTGTTTTGTTATAATATTTAGTCACTTGATAATGGTTAGGTGTAGAGACTTTAATGGGTTTTTTTTGAAAGGGTTTTGTTTTGATACTTAGTCACTTGAAAATTGTTAAGTATAGGGACCATAAAGGAGATTTTGATATTTTGACTGCGATTTGGTTGTTGACTTAGTTAGTTGAAAATGGTAAAGTGTTGGGACTTTAAAGTGGATTTTGTGTTTTTAATGTGGTTTTGTTTTGATTCTTAGCCATTT
>NW_025861658.1:0-9326 GCF_002878395.1 Capsicum annuum
TTGATTTTAATATGTGAGTGTTACAATCTCTATGAATCCTCTGATTCACCTTTTCAAATATAAATTCAATGGATCAAAACTTGATCTTGAATTTGAACTTGATTTGTTGATTTGAGGGACTTGATCTTGACTTGTGCTTGAATTCATGGGATTTTGAGCTTGTTCTTGAATATTGTGGTCTTGATCTTGAATCTTGATAAACTTGATTTGAATGTTAGAGCTTTGTAGAGAAATTGTAGCGTTTGATCCACGAGCTTTCTCTTGCTTTTTGTTAAAGTTCTGAGGGTCCTTTTTCTGAATTATGAGACCCCTATTTATATTTGTGGAAAGTGAAGAGTCATGATGAAAATGAAATTTCTTTAACCAATCAAATTCAAGTGACGTGGCGCCTTTTATGGGCTTTGATTTCGTTGGGCTTGCTGCATTATTTTAACATATGGCATGATCAGATTGGCTCCTTCACTTGACTTGGCATGCCACATCATTTGATATGTGACACTTATTTGGGCCTGTAGCATATAACAATATCTTGGACTTAGCCAAGTGAGTTCATCATTTGTAGCCCAAATTAATGCACTAACCCAATAAATATTGGACTATATTTAAATCCATACATATTTGGACTTAAATAACTAATTCAATTATTTTAATTCACAATATTTATTTGGAATTAATATATTTTGAATTTAATATAATTTAAATTTTATACGTATTTATTTAATAAAATTTTATTGCCCACAAATTACTCCTTACTTCAAGACTTTTTGAGATTTTTCGAAGACTAGGCTCAAAGTATGAACTTGATATTTTAATTACACAAAAATTTGTGTGCAAACAAATCATATTGGACCATTTTTGTACATATTGGACATGCAAAATCCTTTGTCATACATTATCTTGATTCACGTGCAAGTAACACACATGACTTCTATTGACTTTTTTCCTTTTGGCATTTACTGCCATCATTTTTTTCCTTTTTAGGGTAGACTTAGGTATAGGCCCCTTTAGCTTTTATGTGGGGCCCATGGCTCTCCTTTTTTTTTTTTTCCTTTTAATCAAAATCAATCAAATAATATGTCAAATTTAATTTTCTTTAGGATGAGTAATTGCCGCCTTTTCCTTTCATTTAGGCTTCGTACCCTTTTTTTGTCTTTTTATTGGCCTAGAACTCCTATCACCGCCTTGCCTTCCTAATTTATCAATTTTTATTAGTCTAGGGTTCCTCAATTTCCCCTTATATTTAATTTTGGAGATATCCACCAACCTTGGTACCTATAAATACTCCAGATGTTTCACCGTACAAAGCATCAATTTGAAGCTCTTTCAGTAAATTTTTTTTTTGTCCATCTTGCAAGTATTAAAGGTCGAGCTAATTTTTTTCCTTTCGTGTTATATTCTTTTCTTTATTCTGCTTCCCTTTTTTTTCTTTTTTTTTTTTTGGTTGAAACAGATAGCAATATGCAATAATTGGCCGACTTAAAGTGCGAGAGTTGAACTTTGTCTCCGTCACCTTAAGATCAAAAGAGTTTGCTTGAAGATGGTGGACACCGACTTAAGGTGCGAGAGTTTAAATTCACCTCCATTACCTTAAGACTAAAAGATTTTCTTGAAGACAGTGGACACCAGCTTAAGGTGTGAGAGTTTAACTTTGCCTTCATCACCTTAAGACCGAAAGACTTTGCCTGAAGATGGTGGACACGACTTAAGGTTCAAGAGTTTAACTTTGCCTCCATCACCTTAAGACCGAAAGATTTTGCTTGAGGACAGAATGATTTTCTTTAAGTATGGGTCCTTTCACTGATGCATTTATGCTATGACCTTCTCTAAGTATGGGCCCTTTGTAATGGTTAGCTTAAGGTGCGAGAGTTTAAATTTGCCTCCATCACCTTAAGACTTGACGAGTTAAACTTTAACTATATGTGACTATATTTCACCAAAGACAAAACATCGAGAACCTTTTTATTCCTTGGTATTTTTTTGCAAGTATTTTTTCTGAACCTTGATTCTGTGTTTGACCAAAATTCTTTTGTCCATGCATCTTGCAGATATGGTTCACTTTAGATACTACACATCTTTATCCTCTAAAAGCAAGTACCTCCTAATTGAGGCTGATGATGGTATGGTTTTAACTAGGCTATTGACTGAAACTCCAATAGTAGGCAGGTATGCAGATCCGTGGCCACCCTTGCAAAATTCTCTCCATATGTTAGATTGGACGTTAGAACATCAAATTGGTGCTAATCGATCGGTTAAATCATGACTTCTTTGGACTCCCAACCAATGTCAATTGAATATTGCAGCACCCTTCCTTGCTTAGGATGTCGAGTACTCAAAGGAGATGTACATTGGGAGGGCTCTATGGAGATAACTGGTAAATATCATTATACTCAAGGATATTAGGAATGGGCCGAGGACATATTGGCTAGAAGTGCACAAACCTTGAAGGCAGCAAAAATATATGATGTCGTTTATGCTTCACTATTTACATATGATCAAAACTCGAACATATTACAGGCATTCTTTGAGGCTTGGTGTCCAACTACCAACACATTTCTTACTTCATTTGGAGAGCTATCCATATCCCTTTGGTACTTATACAAAATTGGTGGTCTGCCTATCGAAGGCCTTCCTTATGAAGAAGTAGTGCTCGAAGTGAAGGAGCTTACATGTGTTGATGAAAAGAATAAGAGATTTATCTCTCATTCTTGTGAATCCTTGTTTATAACTTTCCAACATCTTCAAGAAGGAGAGGCTTCTAATTCGAGAGTTCCTCTAAGAAAGTGGAGAAAATTTTAGTGCAAAAGGGTATTAAAATACGAGTCATCTCCATCGAGGAAGGAGAAAAAATCTGCTCACTTGAAGTCAACCCATAACCGGACTGGGACTATTCCGAATGCAGCAAAGTGGTCAAGTGTAGATGATGCCACGTTTTGTAAACTTAGAGTGAAGTATGAACATCGGATCTATACATATTCAACAACGTTCCTATCATGTTGGTTGTGCACTTTTATATTTCCCTCTAAGGATGGATATTTTATTTGCCCGGGAACTTTTAGAGTTGCAGCTATGATGGAAGATAAGAAAACTTTTAGTCTTGCAGTTCAGTTCCTATCGAATATTTATAATGGTCTCAATAGAGTCTATAAATCTTTGCAGCTTGAGCAACTCTAAGTATCCTTTCCTATCCATTATGTGTATGGTTGGCTTTCTTACTATGTTAAGACATATTTTCACTTTCTAATAGACCATCTATTCCATTGATGACGGCATATTCTAGAGAAAGCGGGGCAAGGTACTTTGATGGAGAGCTTTCCAGAAAGTGCATCCATTATGGAGACAGTGCCATTTGGACTTCCACTATACCAAGCAAGTCCACTCCTTGTTATTTGTGGATGATAATAAGGATGAAGAGTCAGAGATAAGCTACTTCATGAGCCTCCATTTCAACTTACTCCTTTTTAGATATGGAGGTGTATTCATACTTGAGCCATACAATCCACACCAATTTAGCCATCAGTTTGGGTTTTACCAAGGCCTTCTCAGAATCTCGGAAAATAATACTCGCAGTGCTTCACTAGATGAAGGCCTTAAATTTCATCAAATTTGTGTATTGCATGGTTCTATGTCAAAAGAAACTTTTCCTAAATCCATACCCAATGTGCGAAGACATTCATCCGCGACGTATAAATCTTGGTGGGATAAAGTTCATAGAAACTTTCTTGAAGTTAACTTGCAAACTTTGGTGAACTTCGTAGGTCCTATTGTCGACACTCCTCAAGAACATGGTGAGGAGGTCCTAATTGTAGTTAAGGCTCCTATTTTGAAACCAAAGGTAGTCATTCCATACAAAGTCAAGGGACCTTCACATGTAGAAACTCAAAAAGAGGAGTTTCCTGTCCTGACTCAACAGGCTTTAAATAAACGACCATCTCAAAATGAGAGCGATAGTCATAATGGAGATCATTGTTGGAAGAAGCTAAAACCATCCTTGGTAAAGCAAGGTTATTCTAACTCCCATGTAGAGATTCTTTTTAGTTTATCGAAGACTCTGCCATCCATTGAGAAGGTAACTAACTCTCTACTATTTTAGAGTATATAAATCACTTTTATATACCCTTCATATGATGTTTATTTTTTTTACTTTGTGTGTGCAGCCAGACAATGTCCAAGTTTTTGAAGATCCTCACCAAAGTAAGCCATAAGATAGTAGTGAGACTATAGTAGGTCCAGACTCAAGAGAGTTACCTTTGTCATCCAAAGAGGTTACTTATAACCCTTGCGATAAAGTCAAAGTAAATGTAGAGTCATACTTTCCCCGACAACCATCGGTAACCATGTCTATTTTTTATGGCAAGAAGGTTATTTTAGAGTTTAAAAGTGAATTTATTATGAAGGCTTGGGCTAGTATCCGCACTAAACTTGTAGGCCTTACTCTGAGTTATGCTTCTTCTATTCAAGATGACATCACATACTCAATGACATGAGTGGATGGGGGCAGATATTTCCCCTTTACAAAATTTATTAGGGTCTTTCTTTAGGCTGTCGATTTTCTATGACCAAGTATAATCCGCCCTTGTCCAAATAACATTTTGAGCTTGTATTGAAGGAGAGGGATGATAAATTTGAAGAAGTTTTTACTGCCTACAAATCTTTTGAGAAGGCGAGAAAGAAGGTGAAGAAGTTGAAAGCTCACCGAGATGTTGCCAAAAAAGAAGATGCAGAGATGGAATCCAAAGTTTCAACTACTGAAGAAAAGTTTTCCAAGTGTTCTAATGTCTCCCTTGCAATAGCAAATGCCTCAAAGGTTGTAGAGAAGAAGAAGCAAGTCTTAGAGACTGCTATACAAGATTTAGTCAATTATAAGCAATACTTAGATTAGCCTTAGGAAATTTCTTCCTCCAGACCTTCTTGTTGCTTTCTTTTACCCTTTTATTGAGTAGTTGGATCTATTAGTTGTAATGGAAACTCTTTTTCTTTATATTGCACATTTATTTTATTACCTCTTCTGAATTTCAACTGCGAGAATTGCTTACTTATTTTGATGTTTTGATGTTGTAGTATTAAACTCTGGCTTTTCTATCCAAAACATGTTACTCACTGGCTTCACATCTTCGCCCCACAACCGAGTTGGACTTGAGATTTCAATTTGCAAGCCTTAATTAAAGTTTTTTTTTACTAGCAAATTTAATAATTGCACATGTGGCAGATTTATGCCTCCAATTGTAGGCTTTGGGTATTCCAAATCCTATTGAAAGAGCTTCCCCTTTTGATGGGTTACCCCCATTGAGCCACAAATATTTGGCAGAAGTCTGAAACATAATTGAGATGTATGCAAACTTGACTTTCATATGGTGGACTAGGCAGGGACAAGTATTTATTTTGACACTCATGGAACTGAACTCAGAATGAAATTCCAAGCACCTACGTACCTCAGTAAAGAGGAACAAGTCACAACGTAGTTCTGGGGTGAGTGTTTTTTTGTCCTAGCTTTTGCCTAGGCCGCCTCTTTTGAGATTTTTAACCTAGCAGACATTTTTTGGTGCCATATACAGTTTATACTCTTACGAGACAAGAGTAGACATGCAGTTTATACTTGTGCCTTAAGGAGTGTCATCTTTCATCAAGGATAGTACTTTTTCAAGAACTTGGCATTAATGGGGTTAACTCTCACTCCATCTATATCAACAAGCTTGTAAGCACCAATTGAATATACTTCTTATATGACATATGGTCTATCCCACTTTAGGGTAAATTTTCCCTCGAACTTACGAGAAGTGATAATGGGTCTCTTTACTACAACGACTTGATCTCCAACTTAGAAGCACCTCAAATTAACTCTTTTGTTGAAAGAACGAGATAGACGGGCTTGGTAACATTCAAGATTTTGTGAAGCCTCTAGTCTTTTCTCATCAAGAACTTCTAACGCCACAAGATGCAACTTAGCATTTTCTTCATATGTGAAACCTTCTTGAATAGTGAGTCTCAAAGAAGGTATTTGGTGCTCAAATGGCAGAACTGCTTCAACTCCAAAAGCAAGTGAATATAGGGTTGCTTGCATTGGTATGTGGTAAGTTGTTCTATATGCTCATAGAGCTTCTTTCACTCATTCATGCCAGTCTTGCTTGGACTTGGAGACGACTTTCTTCAATAGATTACATAAAGTCTTATTAAATGCTTCGGCTAAACCATTCAGCAACATGGTACATAGAAGACTTACGCCGCTTGAAGCCAAAGAGATCACAAATATTAATCATTAGCTTGTGATCAAATGGCTTACCATTGTCGATTATTATATACTGAGGGATTCCAAAGAGGTAGATGATATTCACTCGAATGAAATTCGCAACATTCTCCTTCTTTACTTCTTTGAGAGCAACAACTTCAACCCATTTTGAGAAGTAATCTATTGAAGCCAAGATGTGTAAGTGCCCACTAGAAAATTTTGGTAGTGGACCAACAACATCCATTACCCAAGCATTGAATGGCCAAGATGCTATAGTTGGGTATAGTAATTCAGGAGGTTGATGAATGAAATTCGCATATAATTGACAAGCTTTACATCTCCTAGCATAGTCCAAGCAATCTTTTACCATCATTGCCCAATAGTATCCCATCCTTTTAATATGAAAATGGAGCTTCGGTCTAGACTAATACAACCCACAAACCCCTGAGTACGCTTCTTGCAAAGCTTGAATTGCTTCTTCCTCTCCCAGATATCGCAAGAGTACTCTTTCAAATGATCTTCTGTACAATGTGTCCTTATAGTAAAAGAAGCAAGGTGCACGACGACGGATATCAGTCCTTCTTCTTGGATCTTGTGGAAGTATCCCATAACACAAGTAGTCAATGATAGGTTGTTGTCAATCTTTCTTTGCAGCTTCAGACACGACAATGAGATATTCAACTTTATTTTCTACATTCCCATCCTCATTCAATTGTGATATTATCCATTCTTGGTGGATAGTAGCTCACGTTCGAGTTAGGAGAGTTAGGGTTGAGGCCAAAGCAGCTAGGGCATCAACTTGCTTATTTTCTCTCCTTGGCATATGTTGGAGGGTTACCTCTCCAAGCCACCCCATCAACTTCTGTGCATACTCATAATATGGTCGTAGCTCAGGCTTTCTAACTTCATAGCTTTCCAAAAGTTGCTTGATCACCAATTAGGAGTCACCAAAGACTTGTAATTGCAATTGTTTCATGTCAACTACCATCTCAAGTCCAAGTATTAACGCTTGATATTTGGAAACATTAGTAGATCAATCGTTTGTTAGGGTTAAAAAGTATGGGATAACCTCTTCTTGTGGCATAACAAACACTACACCGGCACCAGCTCCATCTCGATGTACGACATCATCAAAGTACATATTCCATGAGGGTCTGGTTTCATTAACCATTGTAGCTTCATCAATAAGTTCATCGCTCAGTTCCCAATCATCAGGTATCGGGTGGTCTGCTAAGAAGTCAGCCAATGCTTGTCCTTTTACGACCTTTTAGGAAATATACATAATCTCAAACAGTTAAAATTGAAGGTACCATCTTTTAAGTTGGTCACTAAGGATTGGTTTTGACATTACAAACTTAATGGGATTTTCCCTAGACATAAGACGAACAACATGAGCCTGAAAGTAGTGCTTCATCTTTTGAATTAAGAATGTCAATGTCAAACACAACTTTTCAATTGGAGAATACTTTAGCTCATTTGACATCATCATTCTGCTCAGATAGTAAAGAGAGTTCTCTTTGCCTTTACTATTTTCTTGAGCTAGTAGTGCTCTAACTGATCTCTCTTGTGCTGCGATGTTGAGTATCAACGATTTCCTAGGTATGGGTGCCACAAGAACTAATGGCTTTATTAAGTATGATTGGATACTTTCAAAGACATTACTATAGTCTTGGTCTCATTCGAAGAGAGTGTCCTTCTTCATAAGATGACTAAATTGTTAATATTTTCCAGCCAGGTTTGAGATGAACCTCCTTAAATATGCTAACCTTCTTTGAAGGCTTTTTAACTTATGAATGTTTTGAGGCTCGGGCATCTTCAAAATTGCATCGACCTTGGCTTGATCAATTTTAATTCTTTGGTGTTGCACAATGAAGCCAAGGAACTTGTTGGAAGTAACTCCAAAGGCACACTTTAATGGATTCCTAAGTTGATATCTTTGAAGTAACTCGAACACCATTCGTAGGTCTTTTAAGTGGTCGTCTTTCTTTCTTGACTTCACAACTAGATCATTCATGTAGTATTTAATATATTTATGGACCAGGCCATCAAATATATTCTACATAGCCCTTTGATAAATGGCGTTAGCGTTCTTCAAATCAAAAGGCATTACCTTGTAGCAATAAATACCTTTGGGCGTGCGAAATACAGTGAATTCTTTATCCTTTGGCGTCACACAGATTTGATTGCAGCTGGATGAATCATCCATGATGAACATTGCCTCATAAATAGTGGTGGCATCAATCATCAACTCTGGTATGAGTATTGGAAAGTCATCCTTAGGGCAGGCATTGTTGAGATCCCAAAAGTCGACATAAACTCAAATTTGGCCATTCTTCTTCTGTATTGGAACAATACTTGAAATTCATGTGGGATATTTGACTTCACGAATAAATCCAGCTTCAATGAGTTTGTTAACTTTATTTTAAATTAATGGAACTAACTCTAGCCTAAAGTGCCTTTGGGCTTGCTTAATAGGACGAGCCCCATTTTTGACTGCCAACTGATGGACTGCTACTTTCTGATCTAAGCCAGATATTTCCTTATAGCTCCAAGTAAGGGTGTTAAGTGGGCCAGGCCGAGTCAGTCCGAAATCGTCCCATTAAATTTATCTGATTTATGGGTCGGGTCGGGTTCGAATTGGGGTTAAGTGGGCCAAGCCGGTCCGGGCTCAACAGTTAATTTTTTAAAAATAGCCCTAACCCGGCCCACTTAACCCAACCCGGTCAAACCCACCAAAACCCGGTCAAACCTGGTTAAAAATCTGATCAAACCCGATAAAAAAAAAGTTTTTCAATATACACTATATATACCCACCTATATACATTTTAAATACTTTAAACAATATATATATACACTATATATATAGTATATACTAGATTACAATTTAAAAAATATATACACATATGCATAATTACACATATATACGCACCATTCAATGTATATGTACTACTTTAAAGTTTAAATAAAATATACTACAATATATATATATATATATACATATATATATATATATATATAGTTATATAATAATTTATAAAACATATACACATGTATACGTTAAATATACATGCCTATAGAAGATATATTCACATATATACGCTCT
>NW_025861658.1:12326-26536 GCF_002878395.1 Capsicum annuum
TAGTGAAAGTATTGGGAAGACATGACTAGGAATATCTGAATATCACTTGATATTGAGAGATTACTGTTGATGCCTTCATAAGACTTGCCCCCTGGCAAGCATTTCTGGTGATGGTGTAGACTTTTGCATGGCGAATAACTTGTCATCTATATTGGAGAAGAATGATTAGCTGAAAGTTTCAGAGATTGAGCTCGTTTGATTTGTGCACTAACTCGGGCAACATTTTTTGATAGGGTAATGAGCCTTGAGTTACGTAACGTTTGATAGGATTTATAGAGTCGGTTTAGATCAAACATTACATAGCTCTTTGCTTATTAATTTATTAAATTCCTTGAAGGTTGGTTGAGCAAGATGCATTAATAAATGCTTAATAAAAGTGATTTATTCAACGTTTGGGACCACATCTTAAGTGTGCATCAATATATTTTGACATAAAAACATACACAATGACCCTATATGTATCTTTTAAGGCTTCTGAAGAAAGTGGTTTGAAGGGCTTCTAGAACGCCACAACTTCCAAGATGGTGTTCCTGATCGAGCTTACAAAAGATCAGAAACTTTATACCATATTCAAAAATGGCAAAGACAAGCTTGAATACCAAACCAGCAAGCTGTAGGAAAACTTGAAAATTATCTAAATTCATATACTACAGCAAGCCTCTAATCTTCTCCAAGATATGTTGAAAATAATCTAAGGCTAGAAAACATAATCAATTTTAACCATATTGCTAAGGAAGTAATCACACTCAAACTGTCTTTCAATATTGTTTGTGGTTTTGATCAGGTCAACAACAGTGGACCTAATTGGAACCACAAACAAGAAGGCAGGGGATGCAATTTAAAATTCAGAAATTAATGCCTTCACTTAGATTCCTAACTTTTACTTCAATTGCTGTTGGCACAACTTTTCTAGACTTACTGTACATCATTTCTACCCTCGATGCCCATAAGGTTGCTTTCTTGGTCTTCTGCTATTTTCTATTTAGGTGATAATCCTGACCACGCTACCTAGTTGCAGCTCCCTAGCAAAGTGATCATCTGCACTATTTTTCTCTTAGAGAAGCAACAGATGGATTGTTCATTACCGGATAAAATTTCATATTTACTCTTGATACAGATTTCTCATGTTTTAAGATATTTTCATGCCAGATTCTCTAGAAGTTAATTTCTACCCTATGTATCCTCTTCAATTAGTCTCAGATGATATAGTCTTTCATCAACCACCCATTTTCCCTCGAAGGTATTCTCCTACTGCACCTTCTAACGTATAATCATCACCCCGAGCAACCCAACCATATAAATTTAGGCTAGGGAAATAACTATATTGGTTTTCTATTTTTGTTAGATGTAGTGCTAGGCTTTGAAGGCCGTCTCAGAGTCTAATGCACCCTAAAAGTTAGCCCAATCGCTAATGAATCTCTTTACAATGACACTAAAACTAGATCCCTTCAATATTCTTGACACATAAACATGAGCAACAACCGACATTAAATCTTAACAAGGTATCAGAACCATATTCATGGTCCCTCAGCCTTATCTGTTTGAACCTACTAAACTTAACTATAAAATTGTAAATATCTTATTTGAATGAACTATGACTAATCAGTAAAAACAACATTCACAAAATTAGTGTACTCTATATGTGTTTCCATGATAACATTATCAGTAATACATACCTTCCACATATGAAGTGGTTCCATCTGCATGTAGCTTATTTATCCAAACCTATCTTTACTACAGCCTCTTGTGATGGTCAGGAAAAAGTTGATCAACTTTTAGTTCCTTATATTTATAAAGAGAAGGAAAAAAATTGATGTCACAGAAAGAACATTATTCATCTGTTGCAATAGATGTAGAGTCTGTTGCATCAGATATGAAGTCTATTATATCAGATGTGGAGTCTGTTGCAATAGATATTGAGTCTAATGCAACAGATGTGGAGTCTGTTGGAATACATCAAACCAGCCTTGCTGGTGGTTTATTTGTTCCAACGGTTGCTCCGTCTGTTGCAACATCAACAACAACATAAATTACAAAGAAACAAAAAATAAAAAACATCAACAACAAAGAAATAAT
Organism: Capsicum annuum; assembly: GCF_002878395.1. Classification (NCBI taxonomy): domain Eukaryota; kingdom Viridiplantae; phylum Streptophyta; class Magnoliopsida; order Solanales; family Solanaceae; genus Capsicum; species Capsicum annuum. The sequence goes on from NW_025861658.1 coordinate 14,403, forward strand.
AATATTTGTTCCAACACCATCAATAACAAAGAAGCAATATCCTTTGTTCCAACACCATCAACAACACCATACCACACCACAAATTTCAACAATGCCAACCCCACCACCAACATCAATAATAGCATCAACAATAAAGAAACAAACAAAATACATATAAAAAATGATACTGCCAACAAGGCCTTTAAACTTCTCCCAACAGATGACTTTTTTCGCATATTGTAATAAAAATTCTCAATTCATTTATTCAACCCTTAAAAGTTCCTTCAAAATTTTTAAATAAATATGATATGGGTAAATGATAATTAAATAAAAAAATATATAAATAACTAGCAAAGAAGAAGCCAAGAATGAAAGAGCAATAGTGAACCATACCTTAATGTCAAAAGGGGATCAAAACAACAATTTCAGTCGAGGAAAAATATGGATCATTTTAGATCCAAAAGGATCTTTATGAGAAAGAGAAGAGGAAAGAGAGAAAAAAGGTTGTGATAACCCTAAAGAGGAGCAAAAAAAAGATGAAATGAATAAAATAAATTTGGGGCTAAAGCTTAAGGAGAGATGAGATAATTCTAGATGTAGTGTGTTCATAGACGTGGGTTTCAATATTCATTAATTAATATAATAAATATTCATTAATAATTTTAGGGGAACGAGGAAGACTAGTGACATTGAAAAGACAAGATAAGACTACTCAATTAACTCATTTTTGAGTTATCCAAGAAATATTTTTTATCACATTTTGTAGTACTACTTTATCTACTCGGATAAAAGATTTCCTTAAAATTAAAAGAAAAAAAAATTCAAACAGATATGTCATCTATTACAACAAATACAAATATTTATTTAAAAATCCCAACAGCTCACAGATGCAAATTTCCATTTGATAATTAAATCAGATATGCCATTTGTTACAACAAATATCAATATCTGTTTAAATATCCCAATAACTCAGTCATCTATGACAATAGATGCAAATGTCTATTTGATAATTAAATCAGATATATCATCTATTACAACAAATATCAATATCTATTTAAAAATTTCCAACAGCTCAGTCATTTGTCATAATTGATGCAAATGTCTATTTGATAATTAAATTAGATATGTTATCTGTTGCAACAGATATGAATATCTGTTAGAAATTTCCAACAGCTTAGTCATTTATTTCAACAGAGTTCATTGCAATTGATTTAGGTGGAACTAGGGATAATGAATGAGTTTATAGGGTCAACTACAACTTTAATGGAGTCTCTACAATTGCATGGTGTTGGTATTGTATTAATCCTGACCCGAATCATTGATTGATCACTCTGAGTTGAAAAGATTCTCATTAACTTAATGTTAACATAGTACCTAAATTAATTTAGGTAGAACTAGGGATGAATGAGTTCTCATTAACTTAATATTAAGATAGAACCTTAATTTTTTTAGGTGGAACTAGGGATGAATGAGTTCATAGGGTCAACAACAACTTTAATTGAGTTTTTGTAATTGCATGGTGTTGGTATTGTGTTTATCTCGACCCGAGTCGTCAATCGATCACTCTAAGTTGAAATGAGTTCTCATTAACTTAATGTTAATATTAATAGTACCTAAATTTCTTAGGTGAAACTAGGGATGAATGAGTTCATAGGGCCAACAACAACTTTAATTGAGTCATTGCAATTGCATGATGTTGGTGTTGCGTTCATCCCGACTCGAGTTTTTAATTGATCACTCTGAGTTAAAATGAGTTCTCATTAAGTTAATATTAATATTAATAGTACCTAAATTGATTTAGGCGGAACTAAGGATAAATGATCTCATAGGGTCAACTGTAACTTTAATTGAGTCATTGCAATTGCATGGTGTTGGTATTGTGTTCATCCCGACCCGAGTCGTCGATCGATCACTCTGAGTTGAAATGATTTATCATTAACTTAATGTTAATATTAATAGTACCTAAATTGATTATGTGGAACTAGGTATGAATGAGTTCATAGGGCCAACAACTTTAATTGAGTCATTGCAATTGTTGGTATTACATTCATATCGACCCGAGTCTTTGATCGATCACTCTGAGTTGAAATGAGTTCTCATTAACTTAATGTTAAGATTAATTGTACCTAAATTGATTTAGGTGAAACTAGGGATAAATAAGCTCATAGGGTCAACTACAACTTTAATTGAGTCATTGCAATTGCATGGTGTTGGTATTGCGTTCATCCCAAGCCGAGTCGTTGATCAATCACTTTGAGCTGAAATGAGTTCTCATTAACTTAATATTTTAAAAATAATATCTTTTGAAATTTTAAAAATTAATTAAGATTAATTCGGACCAAATTAATAATTTTAAAACTTGTCATTCTTTTCCAACATTACAAATCAACCCATACAAATCATCCATTTGTGGGAAAAAAATTTCCTTATTTCAAATCTCAAGTCCTCTCTCATATCTCTCTCAATAATACAGATAATAACTACTCAACGTATTGCTCAACCCTTCAAAACAGTTCGATGTTCTTCCTATTTTCGACCACATAGGTGTTATTTTTGACTTCATTCTTGCTTGTATGCATCATTTTCTCTGTCTTCATAGGTAACAGAGTTTGAGAAGAGTTCTACATTTGTTATTTATTCTAAAAATTAGGGCTTTTTAGTTAATGATGAAAAATAAGACTTTTAGTCGTATTATCTTCGAGATGGGTTAACAATTTTGTGTTTTTATGCTAAAAAAGTAAGAAGCACCCGAGAAAAATATAGTTTTAGTCTCAGTATTTTGTTGACTATCGTGGTATTATTGGATGGTATTTGTAGTATTGTTGGTAGATGTTGTTGGTGGTGTCGGTATTTGTGTTTTTGGTGGTGGTGTCGGTGGTCTTGGTGTTGGTATTGGTAGCATTGGTGGCATTGGTGGTGGCATTGGTTGTGGTGTTAGTGGTCCATCTATTAAAACAGGTGGAAGATCTATTGGGAGATATTATATAGGTCTTCAAACAGATTCCTTGTTTGTTCTAACTGATGGATTATCCGTTGGAGAATTTTTTTGTAATTTGACGTAGAATAATTTATTAAATTTGTCTTACCTTTTTTAAAAAAATTATGCAGACATCAAATGCAATGTATTTTTTATTTTTCTATTATTTGTTGTTAGAAGTTGTCTCCCAAAAGAAAAGAAACTGAAAATGGATCAACTTCTAACCACCCAACAAAAAAGGCTAGAGTACAGATAGATTCCGAGGAACTTTCTAAACAATCTCAGTCAGAGAAAAATAAAGCTGAGGAAAGTGATAACTCCTTATCACTAATGGGGTATGAATTAATATCAAAATCCCAGTATTATCCTGTCAAAACCATTTGTGTCGATAGGTTTTGAGTTGTAATACCGATGGATAATTCTGACAAAGTAACAGGTGATCTTGTACTTAAATGTCAGTTGGGGAAACATTTTGATGAATTTAGGAGTATTATGAAGAATGAAAACATAGATGGACTTTTTTACAAGAGCTGCTTTACATACTTTGTTGAGCTGCTTGCGCACCATACTCTTCGTTTCCTAATGAGCATGGAATATGGTCTTCTCAAGCGTAGGATAAAGTACACGAGGGATGATAAAGTTTTGAAGGAGGGAAAAAAAGATGGATGAAATATAGATCTACTACTGTGGCATGCCGGTTTGTTTTAGACTGAAAAAGTTTGCCATAGTGACGGTCCTGAGATGCGATCGTCCAGAAGAACCTCTCATCAAAGAAACACCCCACAAAGGGCCTAAGAAATGCAAGGGAAAAAAGATGGATTATTGTGCATTGTTGGATGTAGTAGCTACAAAACGGATGATTTGATGGTAGATCTCGAGGATAAAAACATACCAAATCACTAAAGGGAGAAATTGTGCTTAGTTTGGTTTGTCTATTCTATTTTATTGGCAAGAAACATCAGGAAAGTAATAGAGGATGATTTTTTGGCGTTTGCTGATGATTTTGACAAATTTAATAATTATCCTTAGGGATATGACAGCTACTACATGACTGTCGAATATTTATTGACAAAGTTATCCCCAAAGATGACCACATTATACGACTTTTCTTGGTCTTTCATGGTGAAATTGATCACTAATTTTACTCATCCATTAATTTATATTGAATATAGTTATTATGACTTTTTTTTTCTTGCTTCCAGTTTACATTTTTTAGGCTTAGGCATATGAAGCCATTCCTCTCCTCCGAAAGTAGTTCAAGGTTTACTCAAATGAGGTTTCTCATCCAAGGATCCTAAGGTGGTTGGCTGCAAATGACAGTAAATATATTAAGGAGTTTGCTAATCTTTTTAACCATACAAATGATGCAGTACGTCTTCTTTCAATTAAAATAATTTGCCTCAAAGAAAGATATTAAAACAGATGTGTCATCTGTTGCGACAGATGGTTTTTCCGTTGCAATAGATTACCTATCAACTATAACTGGTACAACAGATGAGTAATCTTTTGTGATAGACGATCCATATTTTACAATAGATTAACCATCTGTTGCTCTAGTTTTCTAAACCCAACTCAATAGATTACCTATCTACTGCAAATTATTCAACAGATAGGTAATCTAATGCAACATATTGTCAATCTATTATGACATACAGATCAGCTATTGTGGCAGCTACATCATCTATTGCATAAGTTGGTTGTGTTGTAATGTAACCCAACTTACTGTAAATTATTATTATATGATTTAAATGCCTCCTACCTTTTATTTATAGGTTGTGCATCCTTAGATCATGCCTACTGTTGATGAGTTGGGGATGACTTATTTTTTTACTCTAGGTCCTATTGATACAAAAGAAGATCCAACAGTGGAGTTAAGAAAGAAGGAATTAGTTAGAGCAACATCCATAAGAAGAGCAGTTAGGCAAGGTCAGCCTAATGTTGAAGCTCTTCACGACCAACCTACTGTAGCAGATTCGAGTGCTTCTTCTGGGGGTGTTGCTGGTAGAGTTGTTGATGATGGTGGCAGCCATACTGATGTTGTTGTTGCTGCAAGTCATGATTATGAGCATGTTGGTGCTTAGAAAAAAATTACGTTTGAAAACACTTCTTGCACAATTCCCTATTACCCCTACACCGGTCCCTCTCACTTAATGTATTTAAAACCGAAACAAAATAACTATTGTCTCTTCTATTATATGCTATCCATAAACTGTCTAGTAGACATACCTCTCACCCCTCTTCACCCTCATGTTCTCATTTCAAATGCAAAGCGTGCAAGGACAAAGAGGATAAACTCCTTGAAAAACTAGAGGCTATTGCTAAAGATGCCGAGGAGTTAAAATCCAAGAGGGGTGTGATACCATCCAAGAAAGTGAGGGAGCCATACACTTCTATAGTGATGGTTAGGAGGAAAACAAGAAACATTATACAAATACTCTCCGTTTTGAAAGCAGTAAAAATTGCAAATCCTCCCGCTCTAAGAGTTGTTGAAGTTCAGGGGCCGCTGAAGAAGATGGACATATACGTGGTACTTGGTGATGAGGAGAAAAATAAATTGGAATAGATCATGAACGATGAGATAAAATCTCCAGAAGAATACACTATGCATTTATTTGACGCCAAAGACTTCAGGAGTATGGCAAATATGCGCGTATCATACGTGGATAATGTAACTTTAATTTTTCTAACCTAGCCTTCAAATATACTCTATGAAGAAGAAGCTACGCAGTAGATGTGTAATCTATTGCAACAGCTAGGTATTCTGTTTCAACATAATACACATCTGTTGCATAAGTTGCGTTAGCTGGGTAATCTATGAACTAATTCAGAGAACCCTCTACAACAGAATTTTTCCATTATTTTTTAATTCCTTACAATTACTAACCTATTTAAAAATTGTCTTCTTATACCACAGTATGTTGATGAAATTCTCTGTCTCATAAGGGGCAGACAATTAGCGTACTCGGATACTTATGATGCTGTCGATAGGATAATGGACCTCAACTTCTACAAATATTTCAAAGATAGGTATGATGATCTCCGTTGGCAGGCTGGTCCCAATGTTCGGATATTTGATAAGTTACTTTTTACGTTAGAATGGGATGAACATGTGATTAAATATGTTAGAGGAAATAGGCCATATCCACATGGCAAGAGCTAGACCAAAGAAAATAGAATCCTTACAGTCATGAACATGGAAGTCAAACATTTTCTCGCTGTTGAGATACTACTCTATGAGGGAAATATTAAGGTTTATGACTGTAACATACCTGTCTTTAACAAGGATACATTTTAACCCACGTGATGCCACTCTTGAAGTTGTTCCCCAAGTTATTGATGAAGAGTACGCTGATGGATCATTTACCGACGGAAGTCTTGAGGAAGGAATCATGGTTTTTTTAAGGTCAAAATAATAATATCCAGCTCAAAAGAAATAGAATTGGTGCAGCGTGCGAGCCGTACTCGCTTGCATACATCGAATGTTTGCTGATCGAAACAGAAATAACTGGTATATGCGATGTCATTGTGGGAAAGATGCAAGAGGTCTGGGCTTATGGGGTACTAACTAAATGTTTAGAGCCCGTGTATAAAGAAGAACATGTATAAAGACAGACACAAATATGATAACAATTTTTTATTTCAAGCCACTTCAGTTACTTTACATTACATGTAGTGGCAATAATTTTTATGTCTGGCGAAAGTTGAATTTTTATAATGCAACGAATTTTATATATGTTGTAATAGATATAATACCTGTTGTGATAGATTGATTATCTGTTGGAATAGGTTGGTCATCTGTTGCATTATGCAGATGTTTCTCAATCTGTCTGTCGTAATAAATATATAATCTGTTGCAACTGATAGGTAATTTGTTAGAACAAATCAAGAAAGTAGGAAGACCTGTTATAATTTTAAGTAGATGACCTAACTAAATGGTTGGATCCCGTGTATAAAGAATAATATGTACAAAGACAGAGATGAAAACAATAATAATTTTTATGTCTGGTGAAAGTTGATTTGTTATAATGCAACATATTTTATATCTGTTGTAACAGATATAATACTTGTTGTGACATATTATTATTTGTTGGAATAGGTTGGTCATCTGTTGGATTATGTAGATATTTCCCAGTCTTTTTGTCGCAACAGATATAGAATCTGTTACAACATATAATCTATCTATTACAACTGATAGGTAATCTGTTGGAACAAATCAAGAAAGTAGGAAGACCTATTATATAATTTCAAGCAGATGACCTAACTAAATGGTTGGAGTCCATGTATAAAGAAGAATATGTACAAAGACAGAGACTAACACAATAACAATTATTTATTTCAAGCCACTTAACTTTACATATAGTAGCAATAATTTTTATGTCTGGCAAAATTTGAATTTTCTTAATAAAACCAATTGTATATCTATTGTAATAGATATAGTACCTGTTGTGACACATTGATTATCTGTTGGAATAGGTTGGTCATCTGTTGCATTATGCAGATGTTCTCAGTCTGTCTGTTGCAATATATATACAATCTATTTCAACATATAATCTATCTATTGCAACTGATAGGTAATCTATTGGAGCAAATAAAAAAGTAGGAAGACCTGTTATATAATTTTCAGCAGATGACCTACATGTTGCATCTTATGTTGCAACATATGTCTTAATCTATTTGATAAGATATATCGTCTATTGCAGCAGATGCATTATCTGTTGCGATATTTGAATCTAGTATTTCATTTCAATTAATATGTTCAAAACTAAGGATTAAATTATATTCATATACAAAATAAAATAAATTGAAGCCTTACAAAATTACGTGAAATAACTCAACAAATAAATGAAATGTAAAAAAATTATTATGGGTACAAATGATCTACTCTACAAATAAATCAACAAATTAAAACAAAGAGGATAGGTTATTATATTGACAGACTCAAGCTATAAAGATCTACTCAATATGGACATGTTATTCTTCATTCGGTGCTATGAAATTCGGCTTTGGTCGTTGTGGATCGTTAATGTCGCTTGTGTACGACTTATGAGCTTTTGCTTCTCTGTATTTCCATAGAAGAGCAGCATATCTTTTGAAGAGTAATCCGACATCAAGTCTATCATTTGGTACTTGTAATTCATCACTTAAATACTTGGTGTAGGCGGTAATAAAAAGAACGCAATCCCTGCGTTTTAAAAAAATAGATAATCCATATCTTGCTGTTCATGCAAGCGTTGTGAAATTTGTGAAATGAAACTAAATCATGACACTTAAACTTACAGGCTACCAATGGTTTTTTGAGAAATTCCTTCAACATATTGTACATCAAATGGATTACCTATTTTATTCTGGTATGCTTCAATCATTGACCAATCAGTACAAACCTTTTGGTCCAAAAAGTCACACATATCAAGGTAAGTAGGCAATATTTTATCCCACTTTTGTATCTCAGACAACGGACCAGAACATCTCCTTGACGACATCGAGTCATAAACTCGAATGCACCTCCCTTTTAGAATAACAAAAACCAACACCCAATGGAATTCATCACCATAATTGATTGGGATATACACTTCGTTGATCAAATGCCAAGGTAAGCCAGCTAGAATGCTAAAACCTTTGATGATATTGATTAAGCATTCCTTATTTTAGAAAACTTTCGGCTGTTGTTGATAATACCTATTATAGGCATTATTGATGTAAACTTTGTACAAATAATTGCCTGTCATGTATCTGTATTGTTCTTGTCTTTGTAACTTAGCCTCTTTTGAAGGTAGTAAAAAATGACATCGATGTGCTGCACATACAATCAAACATTTTGGATTAATAACATTAATCACTCCATCATGTTTCGCCTTGCAGTCTTGACATTTGCATGTAGAACATTTGCTAGATGTGGCAAAATCTGGAGAAAAATCTGTATAACTAGTATGATCATAATCATAATGGCTTGTCATTTCAAAAACTGTAAGAGGGCACCATTAGCCCCAACAACAACACCACTACCACTACCACTACCACTACCATCATCAACAATAACAAGCCCACCCTAAAAAATTATTTTTCTTATAATGGTTGTTGCTCCAAACAATTCCATTTTTATTCCATCAATGACCTTACGATCTGCTAAAGTTTACACAGATCATAAAGTAAGAAAAAATGACATCTTCAACTCTTGGTTGGTCGGAACAAGCCACAGATGGATAATCTAAAATAAATCAGTACATATATTAGAATGGTGATGAATTTATTTAAAATAATAATTAATTAAAATAAAAAATTGATTAGAATTAGACGTACTTCTTCCTTCGGGGAATTGAACAGATCAAGAAATTTTATAATTTTATCAGTTCTGGCCGACAACCATCTCAGGATTCTTGGATAGGAAACTTCTTCCCGGTAGTTCACTTGTTGTCTCAAATAAGGAATGACTTCAAATGCCCAAGCCTATAACATAACGTTAATAAATCAAAAGCATTATTAAATAATAAAATGAATCATATCATGATAAAAGAAATATTTATCATGAAGGCCCATGAAAAGCCATATAAGTTGACTTCCTTTGGCATTAACAGAGTCAACAAATATTTGACAGTTATTTTGATGCTTTAATAACCCCAAGGATAGCTGTTAAATGCCTCAAGATCCTCTGAGAGATTTATTAAATCGAGGTTTATATTGTTAACGTCTCTCGCCTAAAAAATATTATGTACAAACCAAACCAAGCACAATGATTGATTGTGCTTCTTTGAAAGTCCTTTACCTTTTAACGCTTCTATCAAATTTTTGTTTTTGAAGCTTTGAATAACAACGAACACCAGGTCATCACGATCACTCGACTTGCCTTTGCCTTTTTTGGGTTTGTGGGGTGCTTTTTTTGGGTCAGAGTAGGTATAACTTGGGAAGGAGAATAAAGATAACATTTTAGTGTAGTAATTATGGAAAATTCCTTCCAACCAAAACAAAAAGGCATGCCACAGTAATTTATCCACACCTCATCCATCTTATCTTTATTTTCATATATAAACCTACGCTTGAGAAAATCGTATACCATTTTTATCTGGAAACGAGCATTGTTGTCCTTCGGCAAATCAAGATATTGCCCAAAGCAACTTTCCCTGAAATAAGCATCCAATTTTTATCCTCAAAGTATTTTTTTGAAGGCGTCGAAAGATTTTCCTATGGATAACTTAACCACGAAATCACCCGTTAAATCTGTGTTACATCGCACTACATTCTCATAGGATAACTATTAATGATGAAGGTTTTGACCAACTCTTCAGTGGAAGGGCTATTAGAATTTGTATCATCTCTTTTGAAACATTCCTCCTCCCAGTGTTCATTATCTTCTGCTCCTAATTGAGATAACGTTTGTAAAGTAAGCTCATAGAGTGGTGGATGTAGCCGATCTGCTGCACTTGTTCCTTTACTTGGACTTGATTTCAGTTTTTTTTCTTTTAGGAGCCATATTATCTTAAATTAACAGGAACATAAATAGATTATAATTGATTAATTCATTATTAAAAAAGAATAACAGTAAATATAACATGCACAACGGTAAAATAACAGTTCCAATAGACCATACATCTGTTGCACCATGTATGTTATCTATTGCAATATATAACCAACCTGTTGAAACGGATGAGTAAATCGTTTGAAATAATAGAAATAGATCACTAATTTATTGCACTAGGTATTTTATTTGATGTAACATATAACCAACCATTGCAATGGATGAGTAAACCATTGGAAACCATAAAAATAGATCACTAATCTGTTACACCAGGTAGTTTATCTATTGCAACATATAACCAACCTATTGCAATAGATGAGCAATCCATTAGAAACAGTAAAAACAAATCATTCATCTGTCGCACCAGAAAGGTTATCTATTGCAACATATAACCAACCTGTTGCAAGGATGAGTAATCCATTGGAAATAGTAAAAATAGATCACTAATCTGTTGCACTAGGTAGTTTATCTATTGCAACATAGAACCAACTTGTTGCTACAGATGAGTAATCTGTTGGAAACCATAAAACAGATCACAAATTTATCGCACCAAGTAGTTTATCTTGTTGTAATATATAACCAACATGTTGGAACAAATGAGTAAACAATTGGAAACCATAAAAATAGATTACTAATCTGTTGCACCAGGTATTTTATCTGATGCAACATATAACCAACTGTTGTAATAGATGAGTAAACCATTGTAAACCATAAAAATAAATCATTGATCTGTTGCACCAGGTAGTTATCTGTTGCAACATATAACCAACCTATTGCAATGGATGATTAATCCATTAGAAATAGTAAAAATAGATCATCCATCTGTTGCACCAAGAAGGTTATCTATTGCAACATATAACCAATCTGTTACAATGGATAAGTAATCCATTGGAAATAATAAAATAGATCACTGATCCGTTGAAAGATATCACTTATCTATTGCAAAATGAGTTATCTGTTGGATCAATATTATTTAGATTTCTTACAAATAGAAAATTCGTGTATCGTACCAAATGAATGATCTATTAGATTATTCATCCGTTGCATCATATTTTCATAGTTGCATCAGATTTTCATCTATTGTATCAGATGTTTTCACCTATCGTATCAGATGTTTCATCTGTTGCATTAAATGTTTCATCTGATGCAATACTATTTTTACAAAGAAAAATAACAAAGCAACCCAGAAACACTAACACATCACACACACACACACACACATACACACTAAGAACAACAATTGTGACAAAAAATCACCAACAAATCTGAATCAACGGTTCGACAACAAGAAGAAGAAATGCCAGAAATTAGGATTTTATTCAGTCCATATTTCAAACTTAAGCTAGAAATATTAAAATTATTAACCAATACTGGAAGAGTAATTGGCTCAAGTTCCTCTATTTCGTCATAATTTTTCACCTGTGAAAAAGAAAGTGGGATGATGAAGAACTCAAAATTGTTATCACTGGAGAAGTCTTCATGTTGATTGATAGTTAAAATTAAAAAGGGAACTCACCCGACTATTTGTTGTTGGAGGTTGAAGTCGCTGGGGATTGAATAGAGAATTTTACAGAACTGTTGGTTGGGAGAGAGTTGAGAGAAGCCGTCTAGAGAGAGAGAGGAGAGACAGTTGATTTGGATTGAAGGGGGTGTAGGTTGATTTATATT
>NW_025861658.1:29536-36060 GCF_002878395.1 Capsicum annuum
TTATATGCATGAAGCGTGATAGACTAATCGGTTCCAAATGAAATAATAGTTAAAAATAAGGAGAAAATAATCATAATAAGAAGGCAATGTTCTTTTGAAGAGCCTACGACATAACACTTTCTGAAACCTAATGAGAGAAACCTTATGAGAAGTTCAGGTACCTGAAAATAAAGAAGTTATGAGATCTCAAAATGTTATGTCGCATTGTGAACCAATACAAAATGAGAATTATCGACGATATCTTTGATACAATATTGGAGCAATATTGTAAAAAATTACGAGGATCTAAATTCTATGTTAATTTAAGCATGCTAACCTAGAAATATTTATTAAGTGACATGAAAGGATGCATCTTAGTAAGCGTAAAACTTATTTGATTTACAGTCTAGACACTTGAAGATGTCACACATAAAATGTTGAATATTGTCACTTGAAAAAATTTATATGAAAAATTCTTTAAGGATTAAAAATATAAAAGTTTATGGGAAACTTATTGATAATCCTTATATTGTATAAGCTTATAGCTTGAAAATTATTGAAACTCTTGGAGAGTTTTCAAAGGAATAGATTATTTACTAAAATAAGAAATATACCGACTTAGATTGGTTATGAAATACCATATCTTAGTTCAAGTGGTGCACTCATGTATCTTGCAAATACTACAAGGCCCGATATAGCCTTTTCAGTCAATTTGTTAGCAAAGTATATTTCTGCTCCTACTAGGAGCCATCGGAATGGAATAAAACACATGAGCTTATTTTACTCTAAATATTGTAGTCCCGATCTTATTGGTCATGCTGATATTGGGTACTTATCTGACACGCATAAAGCTTGGTCTCAAACAGGCTATATGTTCATATGTTGTGGTACTGCCATATCTTAGAGATATATAAAGCAGTCTATCATAGCCACTTCATCGAATCATGCTGAGATAATAGCTATTCATGAAGCAAGCCGAGAATATGTATCGTTGAGGTCCATTATACATCTAATTCTAGAAAAATGTGGTGTGAAATATGAAAATCTACCTACAATTTTATACAGAGATAATGCAGCATACATAGCATATCTTAAGGGAGAATTCATAAAAGAGATAGAACGAAGCACATTTTGCTAAAGTTTTTCTACATACATGAGCTACAAAAGAATGGTGATATTAACATGCAATAGATTTGTTCAAGTGACAATGTGGCTGATTTATTCACCAAATCTTCTCCAATTACAACTTTCAAGAAGATGTTGCACAAGATTGGGAAGCAAAGGTTCAAAGATGTTCTCATTAGGTGGAGTTAATACGCATTGTACTTTTTTTCCCTAATGAGGTTTTGTCCCACTGGGTTTTCCTTGTAAGGTTTTTAATAAGGCATTTGAAATGCGTAGTATTGGAGATGTGTACTCTTTTTCCTTCACTGGATTTTTTCCACTGAATTTTTTTCTAGTAAGGTTTTAATGAGGCACATTATCTATCAATTAGACATTCAAGAGGGAGTGATATAAATGTATTTACATTATAGTGAATGTCTATCAAGAATATAAATAAGATCTATCAAGATCTAGTTGATATCTATCAGGATTCAGAGTATCTGTCTTTTAGTCAGAAACTAGGACTAAATTTCCCCTATAAATAAAGGGATTTGCTTCATTGTAATTCACACATCAAGAATCCCAAGAGAAATAAAAATTACTCTCTCTTCTCTCTCAATTTATTCTTGTTCTTGTTTATATTCTTCTTGTTCTTTCTTTATAATTCATAACACGAACCTTAATTTTAATGAGGGGCAAATGAAGTGTTTCGTTACTACTTTTAGCTCTTAATCTCTTTCTCTCTCACACACACATATAAAGGAGAATTATAAATATGATGATGTGACATGTTTTTTATTTTTTATTTTTTTAATATATTTTTAAATTTTTTTCTTTTTTATTCATGAATTAATTTATAATTTATGTGCTATATTAATTAGAGATTTCCCTTCTTAAATGATTTCTACAAATACAGAAGAGTTTTGCATTATTTTTCCTCTATATTTTATGGTTTTTTTATGTAAATAATTAGTCAAAAGTTTATTTATGTAACCTGACTAAAAGAGTCTCTCTCTCTCTCTCTCTCTCTCTCTCTCTCTATATATATATATATATATATATATATATATATATATTAGTTTAGCCGCACATGCCTCGCATGTGTAATTTTAAAATATTTAAAATTAGATGATTTTATTTAATATGAAGGTTTTTAATGAGGTGCAAAAAGTTCAAAATATATATTTTATTGTAAGCACATATATATATTACCACTAGAAGTTTCAAGTGGTTAATGAAATTAATATATTGTAGATATAGTTTAATTTAGCCAACCTCGTGCTTCGTATGTCTTGCCAAATAGACCCAAGAATTGTACTGTACTTTGAATTTTTACTTCATTCATGAATATTTTTGGAGAAAAGTCTATGAATTTTTTTCGTACTGTGAATACTTTTGGAGAAATCCTAACACATATTTAACAGAATTGAAGCATAATGCCTAACATTTTAACTTACCTTGGTGACAACATCTATCAACCACTACTTCTTAATTCAAGTAATGTTAAATATATATGAGATGAAAAAAATTAACCAAAAGACAAATTATTTCCATATAATAATGAATATTCTCAATTCCACCTTTCAAATTATTATTAAAAAAACTAATTTCAAAAGGTGAGTTTAATTTAGCCAAACCGCGTGCTTCGCATGTCCTGCTAAATAGACTCAAATAGACTCAAGGATTGTACTATACATTGAACTTTTACTTCATTCATGAATACTTTTGGAGAAACACTTATCAACTCTTTCGTACTGTGAATAGTTTTGGAGAAACTTTTGCTCGTTCTCTACTTTGTCTCTTGTTATGTCTCCTTGTCCATTATTGTATTTTTCTACGGGCGAATTTAATTATGCTTTTCATCATACTAATTTTTTATTTATCGTAAAGTTTGATAAACTACATATCATAACATAAAAGAAGATAAAGAAAAGATCGTTAAATGAAAAAAAATAAGAATGAATAGCTACAATAATTTATATCATTCAAAACTAAAAATTATCACGCGAAATTAATCACCCTTCAAAATTCGGATCATCCACTGTCTATAGATATTATCATCATCATCTATTTTCAAGATACCTACAAAATCAAATGCAAACAAAAATAATATAAAAATATTTCTTGACGTAAAAAATAATTCTAAAGCAAACAATAAAGAATGATCTAAGACCAAAAATATTTTTTTCATTTTTCATATATTCATTGAAGAGTTATTGTATTGTTGTAAAAAAATTCTTAATTTATAGAAGTCCAAAACCTTTTCAAAGAAATTATCTAAATATGGTAAATTTATATTTTTTTTCCATAAATAACTACCAACTTTAGAAGAATAAAATTTTCAAAAATAATAAACTACTACGAATAGACATTTACTTTACATTATTTATAGTTCTTTTAGACTTTTTCTTTGCTTTTTATTCAATACAAAATAGGTTTCATTGTCTTATTTTAAAAAAAAATTAAAGCCATACACACGTATGGTTCCTAAACCTTAGGAGTTTAGTAGTTTTTTTTCTACTTCTTCTTACCCTAATATTTGTTTGTTACCATATATTTTTGGACTCTTAATTTTTTTCTTTTCATATATATTTTAGGATTCATTCAATACTATAGTTAATATTATTAAAATAATTAAATAATAATTTAAGCAAATAGTGAAAAGATAATTTTGTCTATTATGGAGTCTTTTAATGCAGGGCAAAAAGTTCAAAGCACTTTTCTAAGGGTCTTCACACTTTTAATATATTATAGATATATACTAGTTTAGGTGTACGCGCCTCGTGCGTGGACCTCACCTCACTTTATTGAGTTCAAACGTTACACTAAATAGGATATTTGTTCATAATAAAGATGAATACAATAATTAAATTCCACATCTTTTGAAAAATTTATTTAATTAAACCTAAACTTTAACAAAAAAAATTCTCAAAGAAGCCGAATCAAGTTAGATGAGCATCAATCATATTTTCTCAATAAGTAAACTAGTTTCTTCTCTAATTTAGCGTGCATCTCAATATTTATAGAAGTATTTCCTTAATAGAGTCCTATTTTATAAGTATTTTTCTATCTTATTTTAGGAGTATTTTTTTAATTGATTGTAAAAAGAAAAATATTAATTGATTCTCCTTGCATATATTTTAAGAGTCTCATATATTTTAGGAGTCTAATTAATATAATAAAAATAATTAAATAGTAAATTAAAGAAAATAGTGAAAAGACAATTTTGTCTAAAGGAGAGTCTTTTAATGAAGGACAAAAAGTCCAAATCACTTTTTAAAGGTTTTCACACTTTTAATATATAATATATAGAGAGGAAGAATCTTTACTATAAAGTCTTGTTTTAGCATGCGATTTAGAAAGGGACGACCCTCACTAATAAAGATTTAGTGAGGGCAGCCATCGCTACAACGTATCTTGCTAATTTGATTCATGCTAATTATTAGTGAGGGAGGCTCTTACAAAGTAGTGAAGGACTTCGACACTCAGCCATAGCTATTTTGGTCTCATAATTTTCCAAAAAATTATAATGTAGTGAGGGATGTCCCTTGTTATATTAAAAATATATATAATATTAATTTATAATTTAATGAGGGACGACCTTTGATACTTGAAAATTAATAAAATTATAAATTTAAATATACTGAGGGATATCTCTCGCTAAGTTAAATTTTAAATTAATTTAATATTTGAATATTTTGAGGGATATCCCTCCCAAATTCCCTTGCTAATATGGTAGTATTTTTAATTTTTTACTGCACCAAAACTCAATATTTCAATAGAAAATCAACGTACAACCAATAACAACCAATAAAACAATAAGAAAAATACCTCTAAAGCAATTCAAACATTGAAATTAAGTAACTAAACCTTATACATATTCACCCAACATAAACGATATGCAAAGGAAGTATCATAAAAGTATGCAAACAATCACAAAAATAATTTTTTTCAAACACTCCAAACTAATAAAATCAAAAACTAAAATAATAGTGCCACCTAATACTCCATTCCGTCATCCTCATCCTCTCCACCATTAACATGGGAGTGAGGGGCAAAGTACTAGAAAGCTTAATTAAGTTATTTACTTGAGCCTTGAGTTCTTAATCGTCTAACTCAAGTGTCGTGCTATATCGATCCTCCTCCATCTTTCTTTTTCATTACTCCTCATAGTTTCTAGCAAGTTACTAAACTTTCTGTTGCATCTCCTTAAGCTGCTTATCTGACATGGTGGAAAAACTTTCTATGTCTTGTAATCCACACTAGAGGAGGTGAAAGTTCTTCTCAGAGCAACGATTGTATGCCTTTCCCTTATACACTCCTCCAACTATATTCAGCTAGCAAGAGAGAGTTTCTTCCTCTGATGGCATAATTGGATTACCTTAATAATCTACCGATCGACTCCTTTTGAGCTCTTCGATTGCTTTAACATATGGATTCTACATTAAACATAAAATTAGTATATAATAAATGGTATAAAATAAATTCTAAGTAAGATTTGAACTACTCTTAACCATTTTAAAAACATAAGTTCACATTTTCAAGTTACTACAGTTTGCCATTTTCTAGTAAATAATTCACATATCAAATAACTAGACTTAATCATTTTCTAGTCACTAATTCATATTTCAAGTCACCACACTTAATCATTTTCAATTCACTAGTACACAATTAAGTAATTCACATTTCAAGCAACTACACTTAGCCATTTTTAACTCACTAATACTCAATTTAAGTAACTAATTCACACTTCAAGTCACTCTACTTGATCATTTTTAACTCATTAATACACATTTTAAGTAACTATACTTAACCATTTTCAAGTTACTAATTCACATTCTCAAATGATTTAGTTCACTATTTCAACTGACCATACTTAACCTTTTTTAAAACATAAGTTCACATTTTCAAAATCACAAATTCACATTTCAAAACACTATACTTAACCACTTTCAAGTATCTAATTCACATTTCAACTCACTATACTTAATCATTTTCAACTCACTAATACACACTTCAAGTGACAACACTTAACCATTTTCAAGTCCCAAATTCACATTTCAAGTGACTACACTTAACTATTTTCAAAACACATGTACACATTTTCAGGTTACTACACTTTACCATTTTCTAGTAACTAATTCACAATTCAAGTCACTATACTTAACCACTTTCAAGTAAGTAATTCACATTTCAAGTCACATCATTTTCAACTCACTAGTACACCTTTCAAGTAACTAATTCTCATTTCAAGTCGCAACACTTAATCATTTTTAACTCACTAGTACACATTTCAAGTAACTAATTCACATTTCAAATCATTGCACTTAATCATTTTCAAATCACTAGTACACATTTCAAGTAACTAATTCACATTTTTAAGTCACCACACTTAAACCATTTTCAACTCACTAATACACATCTCAAGTAGCTAGACTTAC
>NW_025861658.1:39060-47519 GCF_002878395.1 Capsicum annuum
ATTATTTCATTTGGAACCGATTAGTCTATCACGCTTCATGCATATAAATACTTTATCCTTTAGGATACAAAATAGGAGCACTTGCAGCTTAAATATGAGATGCTTTTAATATTTGACTTGAATTATCTTTTGAATGAGGATCTGGTGATAATTCCTAACATATTTCATAGCTGCTTATAATCTCCCCCTTATGTTAGGAAAACTAACATACATTCTCCATCTTATTTGAGGAATCCATCTTTGTGCATTATGGTATGTTCATAAATCGTATACCGCACATCAAAACTATTAGATGGAATAGTTAGTTCCTGACCTTGAATCGATTGAGAGGAAAGAAATAATCATAATATATTGGTATAAAGCATACAAGTGTTATTGTATGCAACATATCATATTTCATATCAATATATGGAACTTTGTTCTCATTAGTAATGGTTTTTCTATTTATGGAAGACATTCAATGCTAAACCATCATCATCAAGATGAATTATCTTGATTACACAATCTGAAAGTAATGCTCTTAACTCAATTTTACTAAGCAAGAAACTTTATGAATGTCAAACTCCAGGTTGACAGCAAATGAACATGTGATTATCTTATTGATGCATCTTTTTCAACATAACACATGATAGGTGAATGAGACCTTATTCACCTTTTATACTTTTTAGATTTTAAGGGATCCAATCCCAATTGTAGTTGGTCCAACCAACTTATCATGAGAACAAACAATATTAAAAGTCATGAAGAATTTTCTAATTTCTTCAATATATGTTCAATACTCAGTATGTACATCTTTGGGATGTCGCAATCGTTCATGTCAATTTATGAACTTTTATTCTAGCAAACTCCAAGTTTACTATGACATGTACCTTTTACTTTAGTAAATTTCTGATTTACTATTACATGAATAAATTTCGGATCTACTATTTTAAAAGTAGATTTCAAAATAACTCTTCTTGGTTATTCTACCTCTTTCAGAGGTGAGTTGTGATACCATCACAATCAAGTACATGTTTGAATTGAAATAATTGAAATCCTCATTTCTAGGAATGGAATATAATTGTACCCTAAGTCTATCAAATTTTGATAGTTTATAACCTCTTTTATGATAATGCTACTTCAGAAGCGAATCGAGGCATAAATATATATGATAGAGAGAATTTTTCTATATTTCTACCAAATTCACTTCAAGAATGGAGAAAATTGTCATCTTTCAGACTTCATATATTACTACCACATTCACTTCTTGGAATGGAGAATATTCAATGGACAAGTTTCATGACTTTTTATCAAAAACACATTATTTTGCCTTAGCCATTATAATATCATCAATATGGTTCATTAAGAATAAAACTCAATGTCTTACCCATATAAAGGCGTCTTAGGAATAAATCAATGGGACTTCAACCCAACATATTATCATCCCTTTTGATAATATTATTCTCGAGGAATAAATTTAAAACATAAATGGTTCCAAACAAATTATTTTTTCCTCAAATCCAATAATAATTATATTATTAGTAGCAAAAAATATATAACATAAAGAATTACTAACCTCACAATTACCTTAAGATTTATAATCTCACCTTATTTGGAAGAGTCTCGTGCTGATAATGTGTTATGAATTATAAAGAAAGAACAAGAAGAATATAAACAAAAACAAGAATAAATAGAGAGAGAAGAGAGAGTAATTCTTATTTCTCTTGGGATTCTTGATGTGTGAATTACAATGAAGGAAACCCATTTATTTATAGGGGAAATTTAGTCCTAGTTTCTGACTGAAAGACAGATACTCCGAATCCTGATAGATATCAACTAGATCCTGATAGATCTTATTTATATTCTTGATAGACATTCAGTCTAATGTAAATACATTTATAACAGCCCGATTAAAATGATAGGACACTTGATATATTGAATAGTTTAAAAGTCTTTGAAGACTTCCAAAAGTTTCATTTTCATCCAGTAAGTTTGTAATATTGAAGGTCCTTAGCATTGCTTTATGAGCTTGAGTTTTTCTAAATTTTAAAATTTTAAAAAATTCCTTCTTGTCAATAGCCTAATAAAAATAAATGATTATAGGGGAGCGAGTGGAAAAATTAGAAGAAATAATGGAAAATTGGAAATTTAGCAATATGGAGTGTTGGTGAAAAACTAAAAAGAATTAGAGTGATAAAGAACATGGTCCCTCGATATCATTCCTAACAAAAATATGAGTTGGTAAATTGAGAAGTGTTAGATAAAGACTCTTTGGTGTTTATTGAGTATACAACAACAACAAACCCAATGTATTCCCACAAAATGGGGTCTGGGGAGGGTAAGATGTACGCAGTCCATACAAGGTGTTTATTAAGTATAATACATATATATTCAAGGAGCTGAAAAAATGAGGAGAAACATGGAATAAAAAAAATTATTGATTTACTTGAGGAGAGAAAAGGGAAATAAATTTAGAAAACTTTCCTTCTTAACTTATATAACATGTTTATGAATGACCTTTATGAATGTTAGTGACATACTAAATCTTATCATAGAGGTTCTGCGAGTAAGTGTAGTTGTCTATTTGATTTAATCCTTGTGGATTAAAATGATACATCCAAATATCTTATTTTTATACTCAATGAGTTCTTGGGTTGGATATTTATACTGTCATATTCACAAAAGATTTCTTCCTGACACTATTTTTCAATGAGCCACAAGGGAAACTTCTAAGAGTTTTCCTAGTTCATATATATATATTTCAGTTTGAGTTTCATATCAATCCAATGTACTAACATGTTATAGGTTTGTGTTTAAAGCAATGGGTTATTACCTATAATGGAAGCTGGTTCTATTTTGATTAAATGGGTATATTGAAGACTAAAAAAGAGTGTCTTGATAATGCTTACGACGAGAAGGAACATAAAGAAGAAAGTTGCCACCTCCTCAAACAACTAAGCATGTAATGAAAAGTTGTATTTTTCTGCAACCTAGTCCTTATACAAAATTGAAGAATTTTTAGTAAGATATATGAGAGAATATTTTTTGGAAAAACAAATTGTTATGTGTAATGGCCTTTTCGGTTATTTTCCATATTTCTGCATATTTTTGCTATTAGAACTTTTTTGTAGCTGCCCCAAGTCATTTATGACATGTTGGGACTGACAGTTTGGTTACCGTATAGTTTGTTTGGTTTTTAGAGCCAATTTCCTATTTTGAAGTCTTTGCTGGTTTCTAATGGCCACCAAACAAAAACTTCAGTGAATCAATCTTGTACACAAATTTTGATTGTGCCAGCAGCTCTGGAATATTAATTTTAGGCTAGGTAGACCTTTGATTTGGGTCCTGAGCTCATTTTGACTTATTGGTCAGAAAGTTAAGAAATTAGAAATATAGGTGTGGGATCTACATTTGGTCGAAACAAACTCGGATGGAAAATCCGATTGAGTCATCACGTCCGAGACATTGATTTTGGTATGGTTACATAGTTCATTTGCATCTATGAGCGAACGAATCCAGAGCACTCGGTCGGACCGATTTTGGACTTGGAAAATCTGGTACCTCAGCAAATCTGGTGCCATCGCAATCGCGCCTTTTTAGACTGTAATTACGACTCCATGTGTAGTGAGGCTGCTGCGATCGTAAAGAGGTGTCGCGATCATAACTCGTCTGATAGATGAGAGGTACTACGATCACAAGGACTCAGATCACGATAACAATTGTTGAGAACCTAGACTGGTATAAATAAAGACCATTTCCATAATTTGGGGAATTATTCATCTTTTCCCTTGAGAGATAAACCCTAAAATAGTGTGTTAACTTAAATTGAAGCTTGTGGGAGCTTGGGTAACATTTATTTTTGTGATTATCACCCAATTTAAGATAAGAATTCACCCTTTTCTTGGTGAAATTTCTTGGTTTATTGCTCAAAACCTCAAAACCTTTAGGGCTTGATTTTACCCAAATTATCTTGGTTTTCACCCATTTATGAGGGTAATGATTCCTTGAGGTTGATATTATGTTGGGTTGGTTCAGGAAACGTGATTTTTGCAAGTGGAACCCAAATGGGGTTTTAAGGTGATTTTTTAAATCAAAGCACGATGGTGCAAATTGGTATTGATATTCTCGTATTGCTGAGTAAAATGTGTTTTTGATAGCTTGGTATCTTAAGGAGGCTTTTCAGAAAGAAAAAGTGAAGGTTTAGCCGTTCGTTGAGCTCTTTTTGGCATCGAGGTAGGCTAGGTTTATTCCTTGTTAGATTGAGCTATGTCATAGTATTCTTATGATTGTGTTAGATTTGGGATGAGTTTTAGGCATTTGATTGATGGAAGGCATGTCATGACCTAGCTTCTCAAGTCATAATAGTGCCTACTATAACCCACTAGTAGGCAAGCCAACCCGTAGTCTAGAACGGCTAGTAACAGACTACTCAATAATATAAGGAAAAAAATCCAGAACATATGAAATAAAGATCAATACATAGAAGAATCCCAAAACCTGATGGTATCAGTACAAGAGCTTCTAAATATAATAAGAGCACAAAAGTGATATATCAAGGAGAAATACGCTGATGCTACTTATCTCTAAATACAACTTAGAGACTAGTTAATACATAGGAGAGAGATAAGTAATACTCCGAACGTTAGGAGCTAACTCTAAGTCTCTGAACAAGGGTTTCTCTGTACGATGTACACATCAACAACGATAATCGGTACTATAATCTGTAGGCTAAAGAAGTTTAGTATGCATACAAATGAATGGTGCTCAGTAGACAACTGCCAACTGAGCTCCAAAGCTAAAGCAGATATATACAACATATAAATAAAAGGGAAACTACACCCAAGAGTCCAGAAACCATATAATAACTCAATGAGAATAATAAAGGATAACTATCTTGTTCACGTCCAAGAGTTCAACATAGCAAGACTAATGAAGTATCAAGGTGAAATATCCTATTCCAGTCACATTCGTCAGACGTCAATACTATACCGTATATCCCAGGATAATAAATGAATGAAGAATGAAAGAAAAATATATAGTAGTATAAAAGGTTAAGAAATAAATATACAATATGAACAAGCGAAGGAAGGGATATACGGTAGTACCATAACTTTATATAGCTAGATACATATATATATACATACATGTAAACATATAGTCATCCTAAAAAGTAATCTAGATCATCTTATCCTCATTCTAAGACTTCATCATGTTACTATCAGGATTTAGTACTACCATACTCATGGTTTCCAATTCATATGGCCAAACATGATATAATCGTGTACAATAATGCCATCATGCGATAGAAGAGGCCAAAGACATATCTCAATTCCCGATACCAGATCAATGACCAATCTTTCATAAGCTAGCCATAATAATGATCATAACAACAATAATAATAATAATAATAATAATATCAATAACAATACGAATAGTCGGATACTCTAGACAACTAAATATCTAGACGAGACTATGCGTACCCCTACCGCCCAAGACTCAAAAGGTTCAATCAATACACAATAACACAAGAAATATTCTTCACCCATATCCATAAAAATATTCTACAGCGGCTGATAAACATAGGTGCATACTGGTGATAGACGATGCATATGCAGGAATGAATGCAAGGTACATAATTAATATCACAACTTATCAGAACTGTCATCATCATGACCATCATTATCGTAATCAACCTCCGGCTTTGTCGAGTATCAATGTATCATCATAATATCCTTTAGCCCTGTCGAGTATCAATATCATCACAATAGCATTCTACGGCCTTGCTGGGTATCAATATCATCATAATAGTATCCTTCGGCCTTGTCGGGTATCAATATCATCACAATAGTATCCTCCGGCCTTGCCGGGTATCAATATCATCGTAATAGTATCCTCTGGCTTTACCGGGTATCAATATCATCACAATAGCCATTACAGAATAACATATACTAATATACTCATGGACATAATATTATCACCATAAAGTATCTATCTAGACATTACTTCCCAACTACTCGTTATTAGATAATCAATGCTATTTTTAATGAAACCACTAGTTTGCTTGTTATCACGTGACCTCTAGTTATTTGTCTAAACATTATTATTATTTAGGGGAGAGAAACTAACCATTATTTATTAAATAGACAACATCCAACATCTATACAAGGTTCATCACTAGACCGTAATCACCATTTATCCATTATTCCAAATTATGGACTAATCATTACATATCTATTAATCATTATTAGACAACATATAACCACTTATCACCTAACCATCTTTTATTAACTGACCTCATTCATTAACTAACCATCATTAACCAAATAATCCTTGTTTAACTATTTATTAATCAACCATTTAGCAACTATTCTATGTTATTAACTAGACACCTCTTTATTACCAACATCACTTATTATCTAGTCTCATTAATACACGACCCCTTATTTGACATCTAATCAACATTATATACTTAGTCATTAATATCACTAATATTCACCTATGCTAAAATTGACGTCATTATTAGCCACACATCAACTATCAATAGCTGCTATATTTTATCTAACCTAGACTCATTAACTAATACATTGATTCCTAGCTACCAAGCGCTATAGTCTCCTAAAATACAACTAACTACCACATAGTTTAACCCTTAATTAATCAGAAAAATCATAAGATCATATTTCATATAGAATCACATAAGTTGCTGATATAATAATCATGAATGTACCAAA
Source organism: Capsicum annuum (assembly GCF_002878395.1). NCBI lineage: Eukaryota > Viridiplantae > Streptophyta > Magnoliopsida > Solanales > Solanaceae > Capsicum > Capsicum annuum. The sequence continues at coordinate 45,771 of NW_025861658.1, forward strand.
ACTATGCATGCCATCACCAGTATTTAGTCAATAAAGTTGTAAGTAACATACTGCATCTTCCTCCATCCTATACGAGAGAGATGTGTATACAAACAACTGTATTTATATTCATAAACTATATTGTATCCTTTATAATGATAAAAACTTCTCGGATATCCAATCATCATTATAACACGGCTCTTGGCCCAATAATATATCCAAAATAATCACAAGATCATAATCATGGCCTTAGGCCTATATATATATCCAACACTCATATCTATAATCATATTTATAAGCCATAGCATATCTATAATGATCTCACTATAGGAAGCATCTCACATCTAGGAGATATAATATCAATAAGCATGTCACCTCTATTAGAGAGTTCTTATCTATAGGTTATACATCATGACCAAGAGGAAAATTATCTCTATAAGCCCAATAATAATAACTAAGAGGAAAAATATTTCTATAGACCAAATATCATAACTAAGAGAAAAATGCATCTCTATGGGCCAAATATCATAATTAAGAGAAAAATGCATCTCTATAGTCCAAATATCATTACTAAGAGAAAATAACATCTCTATGAGCCTAATATCACATCTAAGAAAAATTAACATCTCTATAGTCCATTAATCATAATCTGGCAAAAATCATCACAATTAGTTAATTCACCAAGTAAATTTCATAAATATGGATCATTAGTCTCAACTAGGCCTACTATCCGCAACTAATTCCACAAGAGCTAGCACAAGTCTTGGCCTAAGTGGACCAGATGATCCCACTTCTAATCCTTAATCTCTATATTTAGGAAAACTACGCCCAAAACTAGGCTACGGTATCTAGTTCAACTTCTATATGTCAAGTAAGGAATAACCAATCCTAAAATAGGAAATTCGTCTAGAAACATGGGCAATTATGTCACTTCTACCCCAAGATACAATTTCAAGATCATTGGACTAGCCCAACTAAGGTCAATCACACTAACCATGATTCCAACACTTGGATCACATCTCTAACCTAGCATCATAACATTTCCATACTACAAACTAATTCAATATAGGGAGAAGGCAATAGGATTTTAAAAGGGTCATAAATATACTACCTTACGGGTCTAAAACCCTCATCCAATTCCCCAAACATCAATAATTCAATACTAGGTTATTTATTCATAATCAATCCTAACATTCATATTCACATGTCATACATAATATACATTATCTTCGAAGAAGAGTAGATAGAAGCCTACCTAAAGACCGAACTGTAAAACCATACATTATGCACCACAAGCTCGTCTTTATTTCACAATCCCCAAAATGCCAGCAAGCTATTAAAAACATAATCTACTCATCAATATGAGTCTAATGATACCCATATTGAATATTGTGCTTCAGGTCTAAAAACAATACAAAAACCCCTACGTGGGTCCCACGTACGAAAATTGCATTTTTGAGTTCAACCCAATGCTCACACATCACAGAAGAATCATAACCCTCAATTAAGGGGTGCAAACAAAACAAATTTTTGGCTAAATTAAGACCTAAGAAAAATTGGGGTTTTGGATCAAGAAGATGTTTACCAAGTTCCTTAGAAACCTACAAGAATCAATTTTGAGTTATCATACCTATTAAGGGTTTAGGCTTTCAAAGATGAATAAAAAATTCCCAAATTTTCAACCTTGGGGTTTATTTATAGACCCCCTAGGTGAAGAGATGCAGTACACCGTGACAACAAAGTCAAAAACTTATTTTTGACCCTCTAAAC
>NW_025861658.1:50519-53533 GCF_002878395.1 Capsicum annuum
GAATGTACCAAATCTATGCATGCCATCACCAGTATTCAGTCAATAAAGTTGTAAGCAACATACCACATCTTTCTCTATCCTATACCAGAGATATGTGTATACAAACAACTATATTTATATTCATAAACTATAATTGCATCCTTTATAATGATAAAAACTTCTCAGATATCCAATCATCATTATAACATGGCTCTTGGCCCGATAATATATCCAAAATAATCACAAGATCATAATCATGGCCTTAGGCCTATATATATATCCAACACTCATATCTATAATCATATTTATAAGCCATAGCATATCTATAATGATCTCACTATAGGAAGCATCTCACATCTAGGAGATATAATATCAATAAGCATGTCACCTCTATTAGAGAGTTCTTATCTATAGGTTATACATCATGACCAAGAGGAAAATTATCTCTATAAGCCCAATAATAATAACTAAGAGAAAAAATATTTCTATAGACCAAATATCATAACTAAGAGAAAAATGCATCTCTATGGGCTAAATATCATAATTAAGAGAAAAATGCATCTCTATAGTCCAAATATCATTACTAAGAGGAAATAACATCTCTATGAGCCTAATATCACATCTAAGAAAAATTAACATCTCTATAGTCCATTAATCATAATCTGGAAAAAATCATCACAATTAGTTAATTCACCAAGTATATTTCATAAATATGGATCATTAGTCTCAACTAGGCCTACTATCCGCAACTAATTCCACAAGGGCTAGCACAAGTCTTGGCCTAAGTGGGCCAGATGATCCCACTTCTAATCCTTAATCTCTATATTTAGGAAAACTACGCCCAAAACTAGGCTACAGTATCTAGTTCAACTTCTATATGTCATGTAAGGAATAACCAATCCTAAAATAGAAAATTCATCTAGAAACATGGGCAATTATGTCACTTCTACCCCAAGATACAATTTCAAGATCATTGGACTAGCCCAACTAAGGTCAATCACACTAACCATGATTCCAACACTTGGATCACATCTCAAACCTAGCATCATAACATTTCCATACTACAAACTAATTCAATATAGGGAGAAGGCAATAGGATTTTAAAAGGGTCATAAATATACTACCTTACGGGTCTAAACCCTCATCCAATTCCCCAAACATCAATAATTCAATACTATTTATTCATAATCAATCCTAACATTCATACTCACATGTCATACATAATACACATTATCTTTGAAGAAGAGTAGGTAGAAGCCTACCTAAAGACTGAACTGTAAAACCATACATCATGCACCACATGCTCATCTTTACTTTACAATCTCTAAAATGCCAGCAAGCTATTAAAAACATAATCTACTCATCAATATGAGTCTAATGATACCCATATTGAATATTGTGCTTCAGGTCTAAAAACAATACAAAAACCCCTACGTGGGTCCCACGTACGAAAATTGCATTTTTGAGTTCAACCCAATGCTCATACATCACAGAAGAATCATAACCCTCAATTAAGGGGTGCAAACAAGACAAATTTTTGGCTAAATTAAGACCTAAGCAAAATTAGGGTTTTGGGTCAAGAACTAAGAAATTCACTAATAAAGTGATGAAATCTTACCTTAATCCAGATGATAATCATGATAAAAGATGTTTACCAAGCTCCCTAGAAACCTACAAGAATCAATTTTGAGTTATCATACCTATTCAGGGTTTAGAATTTTAAAGATGAATAAAAAGTTCCCAAATTTACGACCTTGGGGCTTATTTATAGACCCCCTAGGTGAAGAGATGCGGTACACCGTGACAACAAAGTCAAAAACTTATTTTTGACCCTCTAAACTTATTTGGAACCCAAATAACATGATCCAATAGTGAAATTTAAGTATAAACCACATTTCAAATCCATTGAAATCATAAAAACTTTCATCCAATATTTTTTAGGCATAAAGTGGGGTCCACACCTATAATTTTGTTTTTCATAAAATACGCTCAATAGCCCAAAATAAGATTGGAAGCCTTGGGATCTTAGATAAGGGTCCTCCTAGCCTAAAATCAATGTTCCAGATGTGATGGAGAATTTAGATTTTAAATCCAAGGCCGTTCGACCAAATATGGGTTCCACATTCATATTTAGATTTTCTAACTTTCTGATCTATAGTTCAACATGAGCTTGAGTGCATTGAAAATTGAACCAAAGGTCTACCTAGATTAAATTTGATATTTTAAATTTGCTGGCATAATCAAAATTTACATCCGAGATCATTTCACTGAAGTTTTCACTCGGTGGCCATTTGAAAATAACAAAGACTTCAAAATAGGGAATTGGCTCTACAAATCAAATGAACTACCCGGTAATTGAGCCGCCAGCCCCAATAAGTCTTAAATGAATTAGGATATCTATGGAGAAGCTCAAAATATGAAGATAAGCATAAATATGGAAAATGACCTGAAGGGTCATTACAATGCAATACTTGTGTTAGTTGGACCTTTTAGGCTAATGTGAAATAGTAAAGTTGAATTACTTAGCTTGTTCCTTGTGTCTTAAGAGAATTAGACTTTATTACATATGTTTTGCATGAGCATGCCTTAGTTTGCTCTAAAATTTAAAAAAAGCTCTAGTTAATCATGGTTTGGATTAGTTTAGCCTTAGTTTCCGACATTAATAAAGGTTACCTTAGTTTTCTTTGGACTTAGTTAAAGCGATTAAGTAGAATATCTACCTTAGGACTAATTGTGGCTTTCTATACACCTAAAATATGATTTAGATACCGTAAGCCTAGTTCAGATAGAATTTGCAAAAAATGGGCCTCGAGGATTAGAAGTGAATTCTTAACCCACTTTAGGCTATGATAATATTAGCTTTGGTAAAAACTGTTTACCCTTATCATACTCTTGAAAATGTGCATCGAGGTTATATTGAGAAATATTGATACTTGATAGTTATGTTGGTTGATGTGGGGGTTGACTCCTATTAACTATACTATTATTTATGCATATTAGTGATACTATTTTTGATTTGGATTATATATATTTAT